>NC_081758.1:38309236-38549236 GCF_963082965.1 Carassius carassius | reverse complement strand
GTGTTGGTGCCTCCGCTGTGTATGTCATCCGGAACTTGCTTTTCTTCCAGCTACGATCATTGCTAATCAAGGAATTGTTTGCTTTCTCAATACTAACATCATCGCCCACACAGAAAACGTCACATGCAGCCTGGGTTAAAAAGGATAAAAAACAATTCTTTACATCATTTTGAGACGCTAAATCATAAATATAAGCGCTGTCCAATACTTTTTTTAGGCTTAAAAATGTCTAAATAAAAAAATTTATAAGATTACAAAGTATAAATGCAGTAAAATACATATACATTGTAGATATTTTTAGGAGTAAAATGTTTAAATAAATAAATATTACACATGCAGTACTAGAAATATTCACTGTAAAGGTATTTATTTTTTATTAAAAATGACTAAATTAAAGGAATAATAATAGTAATAAAAAAGTACATGTGCAGTAAATATACTACAAATCTTCTTGTCATGTAACTGTGTAAAAAACTACCGAAAATGTAAGTATTTCTTGCTAATTTAAACTTGACAGCCAATATAATATTCATTTTTAATAATATACAACAACAAATTTCTATTGTGTATTTTTTTTTTTTTTGTCAACAGCATGGAAAAAATAAAACATGCAAAGTAGTGACTGTAGCCCACTGCTCGCTTATGGCAGTACCTTAAAGACCTTCTTGGCCCATGTTCTGAAGGATTCCTCTTGGCCGCAGAGTTCATCTCCCTCTCCCATGCGCAGGATTCGCTCCCCACCAAGCTCTTCGAACAGCGTGTCCACTGCGTGGGCAAACGCACAGAAGTGTGGGTATGCCCGAGAGCCAAGGCCAAACACAGAGAATCTGCAAGGGAGAAACAGAGTGTTGAAAACATTAGAACCACATGAACACAAACAAATAGATGTACTGGATCTACAAAATGATACATATTAAGAGAGTGGGATGGTTGTGGACAACAGGCCAGAGGCTATGAGCTTTGATCCTAAAACTATGAAAACTAAAAAAGATCAAATTCAAGGCCAGAGGGGAGATTACGCATATGTGTCAAGCTCACAAGTCAAAGCTGGTTTGCAAAAAGTGTGAAATTTCTTTTGATGGAATTTCTTTTCAAACTAAACTTCTTTTAGATGGTTGTTCTCTGTTCTTCTGCTCTTTGTGTATTTAGTTTTGAAGTAGTTGATGAACTTCAATTTAAGCATGAGGGACTACCAAGACACTGGAAGAAACCAAATACATAAAAAAAAAAAAAGCATATAGGAAAATATCATAAAAACAAGTCTCCGTCATCACAAAAAAAAAAAAACCTGTCAGTTTATGTTTTGTATAAATTTAACTCATCAAAATGTAACAATATTTTTTATTTCTTATTTATTTTTTTTTACATAAAACTTGATTTTTAAGCCAATGTAATGTGATTTAATTTGAAATTAATTGTATTATACTTAAGTTTATGACAGCAGCTGGACAGATGTTTTTAAGTTGAAATGTGAATTTTTTTATAGTCCTAAATTACCATAATAATTTGTATTGATCATGTATTAGTTAAAGTCATTTTAAGCCTTTTTTTGCATTTAAAAAAGTTTTTGCATTGTGGCACAATTGATCAAAACATCAAACAAAAAAATAAAGAAAGAAAACAAGAAAATATACTTTCCATAAAGAAAATTAATATGACATTTAGGTCTGTTTTAGGACCATTAAGAATTTGCCTGAATTACTATAATGTAATTTATATGTTATTTATTTGTTTATCTGCCATTGTAATCATTTATTAAAGCCAGTCAGTTATTTATATATATATATACACACTATATATATATATATATATATATATATATATATATATATATATATATATATATATATATGAGAATCTGGGAGGAAATGTGCTTAATTGTGCTTTTTTAATGCAAAAACCTTTTGAAATATCTATGATAAATTGATATTGGATGATATTGATAAATATAATTGATAAATTGAAAAATTGTCCCAAGATTTTTTTTATTTACATTTTTAGATGGAATAACCCAGACATGTTTTTAAAAAGTTTCATATTTGTTCCAAATAAAGGCAGTACAGTACCTCACATTAGCAAGTGGTCCAGTGCTCTCAAAGTTGGCTTTGGATTCAGGTTCGTCGCTGGAGGATTTGCGGGTATCAGAATATGAAGAGACGCTGTTAAAACGCACCTTGTACGTCCTGAGAGACAGAAAGAGAGAGAGGTTTCTTTGTGCTCGTTTATGTGAACGAGCACAAAGCGTGACACACACGCACACACGCACTCACTTTCTGTCCTCAAAGCTGGTGGTGGGATGTCTCATATCCATCAGCGCCGCACCAAATTTCTGCAGCATGGAAAACGGGAAAAAGAAAAACAGGAGAGAAGTTACTGGCCCTTCCCACGTATGTTCTCAATCACAAATTCAGCCAAGACCATCCAACATAATGCAGGTTCTCCAATGTACAGTATGTGTGTGAAGTACTTTATCATCATGATGAGAAAATTCTGTTGTGTTGTGAAGTGTTGACAATTTGATTCAAAACAAAACAAAATGATTGATGTGTTCATTGAAACACTAGCGCATTAAAGCAAACTTCTATCTTAACTCACCTCTCCATTTTCAGGAGGGTCCCCATTGCCGAACGTACTTGTCACTGCTAATACAAGGGTCTCGTGTTCCAAGTCGACTGTGTCATATTCATCCATGGACATCACCTGCAGGATCAAATAATATAGCATTGTACATATTACAGAACTCACTTGTGCTGCTATAGGTCCATAATATTAGATCCTAAGTCCCAACATCATCCATCGTCTCTTCCTGCTTATGATGCGAGGGTAACTAAAGAACTGGTTGTTTGAATTTGTAATTCTTATTACTCTATTTGAACTTTTGTAGAAAGCTAATATAAAAAGACACATGGAAGTGTCTGACCATATGTAAAGCCATAATACCAACTTTGAGTGCATGGTTTAATTATTCAAAAAATACAGGGTAGTTTTTCTAATTTCCCAAAGGATAGCGGGTTTGGTTTCCATCTGACAGAGACAATACGATCAAACGATTGGGGCTTTTAAAAGAAGTCGATCAAGACTGCATTTATTTGGTTAAAAAAACAAAAACAGTAATATTGTGAAATATTGTAACAATTCACGAAAACTGGTTTCTATTTGAATAGATTTTAAAATGTATCCTTGTGATGCAAAAAAAATTACTCCAGTCTTCAGTGTCACATAAACCTTCAGAAAAAAAAAAACATGCTGATTTGCTGCTCATGAAACCTGTCTTATTATCAAAGCTGAAAACGGTTGTGCTGCTTTTGTGGAAACTGGTGCAATTTCTTCCAGGATTCTTTGATGAAAAGAAATTTTAGAAGAACAGTATTTATTTTAAACAGTAACATTTGTAACATTATACTTTTTTTTACTGTATCTTTTGGTAATTTTAATATCTCCTTACAGAATCAAAGTATAAATTTATTTCCAAACAGTATATAACAAGTAAAAAAATAAAATAAAATAATAATAATAAAAAACTGCATTATTATTTGTGTTTTATGCCTTTTTATTTGAGACTTTTTCCCAGAACAGTAACGTGACTGCTAATGCCACGGCACATTAGTTTTATCCATTTATATTTTCTTAAGGAGCACTGGTCACACTTTAATTTAAGGACCAATTCTCACTATTAATTAGCTGCTTATTAGCATGCATATTACTAGAATTTGGTTGTTTATTAGCACTTATAAAGCAAATCTTAATGCAGGGGTGTCAAACTCAATTCCTGGAGTGCCAGAGCCCTGCAGAGTTTAGATTCAACCCTAATGAAATACACCTGATCCAACTAATCAAGTTCTTCTGGCTTGTGTTTTTTTAAAACTGCATTGTATGTGTGTTGGAACAGGGTTGGAACTGAACTCAGCAGGGCTCTGGCCCTCCAGGACTTGACTTTGACACCCCTTGTCTTAATGCCTTATTCTGCATGACCATATTTTAGATGCCTTAATCCAACCCTATACCTAAAATTAACTACTTTACTTACTATTACTAAGCAGCAAATTTTGAGTTTGTCAGAAAACTCTTAATAAATAGCGAAATGTGTTGCCTATTCTAAAGTGTTACCAGAGCACAAGTTAAGGCTGAGGCTTTCATTTACACTTTCAAATCCCAAGCTCTAAGTATTACACTACACTCATATGTTTGAGCTATGACAACTAAACTGATACTGATTTCAACTGAAGTAGGGGCCCAAGCTTTGTCTATAACTCAGAATATAGTACTTGTGGATGGACTTTCTTGATTTGGGCCTGTAAGCAACCACCTAAAACCCCCAAGGATCACAGTAGTCACTTTTGCACCAGCATGCATGTAATCTAGTTATTTATACTGTTTGTGAAAACATAAATAAAGCTTAATCCACTAGACATGACCATTTTAATGTGTTTGGTTCTTCCGTCATTTGTAACCTAGAGCAAAAGTTTGGATATTAAATCAGTGTTTGGAGAGATTTTAGGCAATGTTTTCAAGTGTGAAAACCACACAATGTGCATCAAGAATGGGAGGCACGTTATCTCTTGATCCTGACGTACCGGCAAAAAGGGGTGTAGAAGTAATGAACAGTTCGCCCGGTGCCTAATGAGCAGCTAATGCGCCATGATACAATTAACAGAAAAGACGCATTGCTGCATGTGGCAGGGCAAATACCTTCAGGACATGAGGAGAGAAAAGCAGTATATCTGCGCCATCTGCATGTAAATCACGTAATAACAAGCGCACATGAACAAGATTGAATATTCTGCTAGATTCTAAAAATAACTTTGCATTTAACTGCTATCCCAAGGCTAAATACACGATCCACTCAATACTCGTTTTATATGTAACTTAGCTTTGAGTGTAATGGGATCTTATCTTAACCTACAGCTCAATGCCTGGGTGAGTTGATTCTTGGCATGCCGATGGTATTGGAGCAAAAGAAATGGTGGCAAAAGATGCATGTGTGTAAGCAATCGCATACCACGCTTTGTGAAAATAGCTTTCTCACTCTGCAATCTGTAGCCTTGAATTGAAAGATTTTGGTCATGAAACCAAGGGCACACACGTGTCTCACATCAGTTTTCTTTGTCATTTTGTTTACATCAATGTTTACATGCAAATCCACTAGAGGCATTCATTCGGGATGAATGGGAGATGGGAAGGGTTTTAAGAATCACACACAGATGTCAGTCTATTATACGTGGTTCGGTAAGCCTGCCGTTCTTACCCTGGCATCAAATGCATGCTTGAAAATCTCACAGAGTGTTTTTGCATAGTCCTGCGATTTCCCAGTTTCTGTGGCGAACAAGATGGTTGCTTTGACCCTCTTGGCCATGGCCTGACCCATGAGTTTGGCGGAGAATTTCACAGCCCTGCAAGTCACACACAAACATGTCAGACACGGATATGTCAACAAAGATGAATTGCTGCACTAAATCAATGAACTTTACACAGTTATTGAACTGAACTGAATCAACAGTGAACTGACTTGAGCTGAATAATAATGCTTTAGGGTTATAAAACTCAAATTTAAGGCTTTTTAAGACCTGGACAAATAAAAGTAATTTAAAAACTCTCAAAATAATTCATGCATTTTAGAATACTTTATACTTTATATAACAGTAACACATTCAACTGAAAAACATGGAAACTGCAAGTTCAAAATATACACATATGTACTAAAATCAGTTTATGTATCAACATATCAATATATATGAATTAGAAGCCAAGCAATATTAGATTTTGTTGACATAATATTGTGTAGAAAAAGTTTACACATTATTGTGCCGTTACTAGAAAAATCTATATCATCAATATGCTTAATCTTTCCTTCCTGTGATGGCAGCCCAGAGAAAAATCTAATAAATTTACATTTTAATAAATTCAAATAAATTAATACAATTCATTGTGTATTTAAAATTCCAATAAAAACAAGCTAAAAATATGCATTATGCAGGACTTTTCATTTTATTTTAATACACAGGACTTTTATTTTGAAATGCACTCACTTCCAGCTCCTTATTTAAACGGACAAAGGAGATACAATCTGCAATCTGCAGGTATTTAAGTGTTTTTATGACTTTTATTTGATAAAAAAAATTAATGTTTATTACTGTGAAGCTGCTTTGAAACAATCAATATTGTACAACGAGCTATATGAATAAAGGCAACTTGACTTAAAATCCTCATCAGTTATGACAACGTGCATCAGAGTTCCTAAAAATGATCTCTTCCACCATCTCTCAATGAGAGTTGAGAGATGACAGACACTTCCCCTCATTTCCGAGACCACAATCACATAAACGTAGCTACTTACAGTATATCTTGTGGGCAATTACTGTAATAGCTCAGGGGCTGAACGCTGAAGGGACACTGCAAGAAACCTGATTACACCCGAGTGTGATTAAGTGAATTAGACTCACGCTATTCTCAGCATAATAATGAGGAAAATATGGTGGAAAGCACTCTTAAACAGCCATTAACACATCCGCCTGCTGAAGTTCCTGGACACTGGGTTATAATAACAACAAAAGGCTGGCAAAGATGTGGAGCGCTGCAGACAGCCACCATACAGGTTAAACTCAGTGTATACTTTGTGCTTAAGACAAAAACAAACAGCAAAAACGTCTCAAGCTCATCACCCACTCACTTGGCAAGTTTCTTGAATCCAATCGCTCTTTTCTTTGTGGGTGTCCCATTCACCCCTTTCCACACGTGAGTGTTCCACGGGTCAGGCTGGACAGTGAAAGAAAGAGAGAGTAAGAAAATGTAGCAGAACATATTTTAATTATGAGAACTACAGGCTGATTGTGATCAAGTTGTAATAGAGTTCTGCAAAGACTCCTTAAACCCGGAAGTATATATCATAATAGATGCCACCTTTTTCACCTAACCTAACGCAATGACATCCATGCATTTTAAGTCTGGCTTAAGAATTAAAATATTTGTTGGGTCACCATTACAAGTCTGCAAAAAGAGGTTTTAGCTATTTGCAAATTAACAGAAAGCTAAACTGCCTTGGAAACATGGATAAGTTAGGCACAAAAATGCAGATATATGATTACACTCATAAGTGAAAATATAGCAAAATCGTGATATTACTTCAGTGCAAACTGGACAAAAGACTAACCTGGTACTCAAAAGAAGGTGTGAGGCGATAGTTGAGCATTTCCTGATGGAAAACAGGTGTAATGCTGCTTGACATGGGCGGCACTATCCAAACCCAGTCACCCGGGCAGCCTCCCCTCACTCTGTACTCATTCTCCATGTGCTTCATGAAGGACTCTGTGGCTGAATGATGGTCTACTATAGTTACCTTTGACATCTGCAAATGAAAATTCAGAAAGAGTGAGACAAGATCGGACACAAACTAAGATTAAATTCAGCTTGTGAAGCTAAACGACCAGTATGGTCTTTCTGATCGAGCTGGTAAAGTTAGTCAAGAACCGTCCATAAATGTCCAAGCTATCTAAAATGCATTTGATAAGACTGCACACAGCATAGCTAAGATAGCTTGGGATACTTATTGCAGCATGTTGACGTAAGTCCATACAACCTGCAATTAAATCCTCAGATTGGCTTGCATTACAGCGCATTTAGTTTCCAAATAGATTTAATTGTTATCTGCCATTGTTTTGACTCCATCCGCAATTATGAATGATAAGAAAACTGAGCACAGCTACTTAATAACATCTAATTAGTTTATCAGTGTTGAAACTGTTCCGTAAAAGCCTTTTAGCAAGAAATAAGGTCTTGTGGGTAAACAAACTGCAGGCGGTGTGCAATAAATATCAATAAAAATGTTTCTTCAGTCACAGGGGCTTTCTGTTAAATGTCCTAGGTGCTTAACTCTAATAAATAGAACAGAAGTGATTCAGGCTTTTGATTTGTGAAAGTCGGTTTATGTTTTATTTGCTTGGATGGGTCTTTATGAATGCTTCATGAATATGAATGCAGGGATTTGCTTTTAGGCACTATGAGAAGCTATGTAAAGAGATTAACTGAAAAAAATAAAAATAAAAAACGAGATACTGGCAAAAATTTGAAGAAAAAAAAACGTGACTGAAAATAAGACAGAGTGTGAGATTACATGTGGGTGAACCTCACAAAGCCTGTCAAAAACATGTCTAGGTTGCGTTTGACAACAAAATCTCAAAAAAAAAAAAAAAAAGGAATTAGAAATTATATTTTGTATAAAGTCTATTTTCATATAAAGCCAATTATATATATTGCCTATTTTTATAGAGGCTTCTTTTTGGTGTTGTGACATTATTTATAGGACAAATCGGCACATCTCAATGTCTAATTATTATTATTAGCTTGATTTTTTTTTTAATGTAGTAAAAAAATTATATTGTGTATTTATTGCACTGCCTGTAAATTATACTGATTCTGATTTTCAAAATATTATATTCATGTAAATATTACAGTTTTATATATGTGTGTATTTATTTGTTAATTTATATTCAATTAATTATTTAATTGTTTATTTTGTGTTACTATCTCCACACAATTTTAACAGTTCAAGTTTCAGACTTAATTTGCATTAATATAAAGCCTCATTGTTTAAAACGTCAAATGGTAGTAAAATAGGCTGTATTTTATGATTTTGAATATGATTCTGACTTTGTATGCTCACCCTACCTGGAAACTATACAGGACTGCGATGTTTATCTCCACCAGTGCCTGGTCCTTCCACAGGGATGAAGTCTTCCTCGTGTCCAGCCCCATCATTGTAGCTACTTCCTGAAATGAAGGGAATTAATCATACTGTACAGAGAGACTATTCATACTGTATTCTCTCTGGATCTGAACCAAGGTTAATAGAACTGCCACTTGTGATCTGCCTCTGTAGAGATCTGGAACGACCGACAAGTCTATCTAAAAATACACTTCTAGTCAAAGTTTGGACACACCTGACATGAATGTGTTTCTCACCATCTTAAACCATCTTAAAAACCTTTTGACCTGAAGGCTGATTCTTAAATGTTTTTTAAATTAGTTTTGCAGATAGAAAATCAGGGTTTAGAATAACGTGAATGTGGGTGAATGACTTTATAGATGATTTTCTGTATTTTATAGAATATTAGGATATATTTCAGTATATATTTTATGTGTGGTAAAAAAAAAAAGCTGAGTTCATATAGGCGAACTGGGCTGTTAGTGGCTCAATGTCTTTTAGAAGGTAAAACTGTAAGTGAATTTATTTCAGAGTACAAAGGAAATGTGGAGGAGAGATTGTAATACTGAATGAGCATAAAAACCATAATGATGATTAAAAGCAGCATGTTTATGAATTAAAATCTGCATAAATTAAAGAGAGCAATTCAAAACAGGATAAACAATGCATAATATACCGTAAAATCAACTTAATCCATTGCAATGGCTCATTAAACAAACGTGTCATTCCTAATTTCCTGTTGGGGTACAATGTCTAATGCATATGCATGACATTTATAATGATCAAATGTAATACAGTGTGGTTTCAAACTGTGAAATGCAGTGTAAAAAGTAACATTAGATATTCTCAATGGCACGGGGGTGATTTATGACTGTTTGGTATAGTACCTCAAGTATGTTGTATCGAGAGCTGTCGCAGAAGTCTCTGACACCGATCTCGGTGCCCATGTACCAGCCGCTGAAGGGGCAGGCGGTGAACTCCAGTCCTCCGATCTCTAACAGCATGCTAGACACGGCAGGAAGGCCGTACCACTTTAGATTCAGCTCCTTAAACCATCCAAACCTAGACAGACACAGACAGCAGGACGGTCAATACTGAACCTAGCATATGGAGAAAAGTTGCATGCACAGATGTTTTTCAGTGAAAGGTTCTTGAAGTTTATTTGCATAACATAATGTAGTCCGTAGAATATCTTGGCATATGCAGATGTACACCATTAAGCGTTTAGAGTATTCCGTTTACAGTTTCCATCATAATTTCTCTAAGTAAATGTGCACATAGTGAGCATCGCCAAAACTGTCATTATCTCTAAACCAGCACCTGCAGGTTTCTCAGGTGTTGCGCTAAGAGGCCAAATCCGCCGGTCTCTGTTATTAATGCTGTAAACACAAGTACTCTGGTGGAATGGCTGAACCATGCAGAAGTATTCACACAATTATTGCACTAAATATGGTGCCCATTATTGTCGCACCATAATACCAGAATTTCCCCCCCAAAGAAATATTTAAATGCATCTCCTCTATTTACATATGTTTATTTGGCTAGTCATTTCTTCTAGCAATTTGAGGCAAAATTTCAATAATGGGCATTCTGTCAATTCAGGTAAAAGTTATATGTATTATAGTTATGAATTGCGATGAGATGCCATTTCCTCAGAATGGTTAAAGGGTTAGTTCACCCAAAATTCAAAATTATGTCATTAATAACTCACCCTCATGTCGTTCCAAACCCATGAGACCTCCGTTCATCTTCGGAACACAGTTTAAGATATTTTAGATTTAGTCCGAGAGCTCTCAGTCCCTCCATTGAAACTGTGTGCACGGTATACTGTCCAAGTCCAGAAAGGTAAACGGATCGGATCACCATGCTTAATTTTTTTTATTTTTGCACATGGGCGGTGAACTTTTGAACAAAGTGTTCTGCTTTACTTTACCCAGTTGCAAGATCAGAGCTGAAAATTATTTTGTTGATGTCATTTACTAATTTCATTTAATTTGATCGCATTTGTCCACTTTTAGCCTTTGATGGGAAGTTTAACTTTATCTGTAAGACCTTTGACTTCTGAAACAGGAAGTCAGTAGCCATCAATGCTTCATTTAATGGTAACTTATGCTAAATTCTTTTTTTCAACACCTAAAAAAAGATATAGATACATAATTGGGGAGGCCACTTCAGTCTTATCAAGACCTGTCACCACGAGTATCTCAGGACATAAATATCAGATCATCGTAGACACATCAGTGTCAAACAGACAGCATTAAACAAGCAAAGTGAGGCAGGATCTGGAAAAGGGCAAGTTTTATGCCAAATTAGCCCACGTTTCTGAATGTACGTGCATAAGAGGCAAGCTCTCAGCTTGAGTTCTCTGTTGCTATGCATCCTGAAGCTCTGCACATTTCAGCCTCTGATATGAGATTTCCCTTCGGTGTGTACTGTATGACGCAGACTATTATCAGAATCTGGGTGAATGAACATTTGAGGTGCAAAATGTTTTAAGCACTGATGTGATTCTGTAGTTTTTCTACACAAGTTTGACGAGCATCAAAAGTCTGAACCCCAATAAAACTCTACAATATGTTTGGTTCTTCTTACTTTGGATGTATGATGGGAACCTCAAGTACAAGATCACCAGGAATCTCAAAAAGCTCCGGATCGTTCCCATTGGCTTGAAGAAGAAGGGGCAAAATGTCAAAACGGCTTTTTGGTGCTTTCCATCCTTGCTGAATACAGATCTACAAGTCAAAAACAAACATAACAGATGTTTTTTTGGGGATATGTTGGTTGGTCACAAAGCTAATGACCATCATGGACCTGCTGATAACTTATTTGGCTCAGCTAGAAACCAGCTACCATGTTCCAAAACACAGACACCAAGTTAAACTTTTGCATTTCCCTAAAACAACTCAAACACAATTTACAATGTTAAATTAAACATCAACCCCAGCGATAACAAGAAATGTCCATGATGTCACAAAAGATGTCTTTAATCAATCAGTTTGACTCTTTATTCTTGTGTATACTCTTAACAATATGTCACTAGGAGGCTTTTTTCATGCCTGTGACCCTGAAGACCGAAGCTTTTGCAATCTCACCTCTGTAAGCTCCACTGAAGCTGGATCTCCTAGAATTGATCCATCAGGCTGCTTATAGCCTGCGTACCGGATCAACTGGCTGTTCCACACCCGGAAGTCATGCTTCCCGTCTGTCCTCTGGGGGAAGATGGTAATAGCCGATCTGGACATCATAGACAAGGGGCAATGCTGAGATCCCTCTGGTGGATTTATACTTCAAATCCTCTAACACAGGCAGTGTTACAGACTCAATGAATCAAAATTGTGTGACTTAATCCCACAGCCAAGATTTGCTATATAATATATATTGTATTTACTGTATGTTCATGTACAGTTTTGATGAGAATAAAGTTGTATTTACTTGTATATTCAACTTAACATAAAGAGACATGCAATTATATAATTTATATTTTGCAAAGATAGAATGTACAGTAATTCACTTCTGGAAAATATATATTGATAATTAAGTTTGTTTGCATGGTTGGTCAGAATTGTTTGTTCTGTAAAATGCTGCCATTGATATAAAACACGTTATGCTAATAAATAGTGCAATACAGATATGAAAGAACTGTTTGTTTTTTTTAAAGCAGAGTAATGCTTATACAGCATTAATCCTAATATTGGTAATTTCATAGTACAATCATTTATTGTGCTTTTGAAATAAAACTTCCTCATCTGCTCCATAAGCAAACAATCATGCTTCATTGCTGAAATACATCACATTGACGTTCAACAGCTAAGAGCACAAAGTGTCAGTCCAACTAATCTAAATAACAAGTCCTGCCACTCTCGAAATAACACTCTGGATGAAATTTGGGTCACCAGCCTATTTGAAAAAGCGCTGAGGAGCTTTTCTTATTGCCTTGATTTGTTTATGTGCAGAAAAGGAGTGTAGGAGACCTCTGACGTTTATTCTGGCAGGTCCTGATGATGTAAGCAGCTAGCGCTGGGGCTTTTGGGTGTATAAAAGCATTTCCTCTCTTCTTGTTTTAATTTTCCCTTTCCTCACCCCCTCTCACTCTCTCGGGCTCTAATCATTTTGTTAGACTGACGCTAATTAAACAGAACAGACAGTAAGTGTCGTGTATGATTAGCTTTGTAACATGGCAGTGGTGCCAGCGCTCAGCAATGCTGTGGCAGGTGCTGTACTGAGGGCTGTGGAGCAAGGTGACAAAGAGAGAATGGGAACACTCACTTTGACAGGGAAGAAGGCAAGTCACAGGGAAAAGGAGACGCAGAGAAAGACAGGAAGAGAGAGGAGTTAGGCCTCACTAACCTGAGGTTTCCTTTGTTGGTGGCATATTTGATGTGGTTACAGATGTAATTAAACATTCCATGAGCGGTTGTGCAGTCTCGAGCATCGAACACCTCAAAGGAGAGAAATGCACTTAAGAAACATTGTTGTACCTCTTGAAAAAAATAAGGGAATTGTTCGATGAAGGAATGCTTTTTCGGAAGAGAGAGAGAAAAAAAAGCAAAACAATACCTGTAGTTTGGACCACTGAATCCGTCCCACACAGCGAGCTGCATTTCTCCATGCATGTTTGGCCCCGTAGATGAGCTCTGTGTCCTTCAGTTGATATGTTCCAGAAGTTTCTATTTCTTTTTTAACCTCTTCTAGCCGGTCAACATGGGTCTTTGAGCCGCATCTGTTCAGACAGAAGCCAAACATATAAAAGGCACATTTAGAGAAAAAGGATTACAATTAGAAGGGGAAGTTATGTACTGCAACATACATAGATAATAAATAAATATTTTTTGTCTTGGAAAAAATAAATGCATAAATTAATTTGAGATTTGTTTATTTTATTTTTTTTGGAGAATATATACTACATATGTTTACTTCCCTTACTCGAATGGGTAGTTTTAAAGCAAAAATCTAGGTTTAAGAAAAAATGGCAATGGTGTAAGAGCAATAAACTTAAAATATATTCTCTAAAAAAAAAAAAAAGACTTATTAAAACATTTGTTCTTTTGAATCTAAAAGTCATCTTTCTGACATAGTAGTTACAAAAAAAATCTAACTAAAAAATATATAGTTTTATTCTGATCTATTATACTGTGTATATTTTATATATATAATTTTTTTTTTGCAGTGATGAAAATTGTTTCATATGGTACAGTGTGCATTAGATTTAAGTTGTTGTCCTGCCTTTTGATTGATGTGTAGTACTGGTCAATGAAATCTGTTGCAAGCGGAAGCAGTTCCTCTTTTCTTCGGACTTCATCTGGTTTGCGACTCTGCTGGTTTGGCACCATAACAGAGCCTATACAAACGCTCTCAGTGCAGATCGGCACCTACAAAAGAAAAGCAACTAGCACAATAAGAAGACTGAGTGTGCAAATCCAAACATGCTACATCACTCACGGAAATGTGCTACAGATAGCATTGTGCCAGTCTCACACATATTGTGTCTCTGGGAGTGTAACTGCATCAGCAGGCACAAGTTGAGACAGCATTTCTTCTGTGTAACAGAACTGGAGGTCTATACAGAAAATAAAGTGATGTCTGGGTGAGCACACCGAGTACTTCCTTTAATCACCACCATAATTATAAAATGTCATGAAATTTCAGGGGCAGCAAATTTACATCTAAACAGACTTTAGTGCTTTTTTCTAACTATTTTAGCTTGCTTGTTTAAAAGCCTACATTCAAAAGTAAAAGAAAAAAGTTCATCCAGACACAGAACTTATAAGAAACAATAAACAGACCAGTCATTTTAGTGAGATTTAAGCAAAGATGCAATATTTAAGAAATTTATTCCCCATTCAAATAGAGACTTTTTGTGTATTATGTACCTAAAAAAAACAACAACCCTGCCTGGGTAAGTTAACAAGATGTCTGGAAAAGATCCACTTTGGTACATGTGCATTGATGTCACAACATCACGTGTGGAAAATAAGTCTTTATTAAATCGATATTCTAACATTGCAACCTAAAATGAAAAATTAGATGTGACACTCACATGCTGCAAACCTTAACTGTCATGAAATAAGACACTTTTAGGTTGGGAGTGTTGTTTATCATTCTAATCTTATTGCAGGCCTGTGAAACCAACGCACAGAGCCTCAGATTTTTTTTGTGTATATGCATTTCATGATCATACTCCTTGAAAACTAATTAAAAACATTGCTGTTGAAAACATCCAATGGCTGGATAAATGGCAGGCTTCATCAGAGCCTGATAAGAAGAAGCAAAGAGACAAACGGAAGTCGCTCATCGCCTTGAGGAAAATACTCGTATGGTCACTATAAAATTAGATTTGAAGTGCACTGTCACTTTCTGTAGCTGCTAATATGTTCACTAGATTAGGGGTGGAATGGCAAAGACAGAGCTAAAAAAAAACAGTGCTTTTTAATTAAGGACTGGCTTGTTTTAGTATCCCAAAATGCCCTTTCAGTCTGGTGAAGCATTTAAACCATGACTGACCCATAACCTTCAACCGTTTCAGAGTAGCCTAGCCAAAAATAACAAAAGTCCTTTCATGGAAAGAGTTCATTAATTGGCCATATTCGTAACACCATCATACTTGTACTTATGAGTTCATGTCATACACAAAATAAAGTAGCAGCTAAATCAAAACATGCATCAAAATGCATGGTATAGTATCTAACAAAAAATGCATAGCATAAAGCAGGGTTCCTCTATTAGTTTTCGCCAAGGGCCGAATTCCGCCAATAATACCAAGCCAAGGGCCACTGACATACATATACATTATATATAGTTTTATTCAAATGATTATGAACATTTTTGCATTTAGATACAGAAGAGTTTTGCCTGTTTAATATTCAAAAACAAATGAACAAACAAACGATCTGGATCTCCATGTCTGCCATGTAAATCAACTGTTCCTGCTCATCTCCAGACTGGATCTCTTCTCTCCACTTTCCCTAATTGCAGATTCAATGTTAAGATCTATCAGCATTAATATTTTTATACTTAGATCTTGGTTGGGATCAAACTGTAACCCCATGTGTCCCAACCAGATGTGACATGATGAGATTAAAAGTATCTTTTCCATATAGTTTTTGTCCTAACCACTCGCGACAGTGACAAGTGATTTAGCGACACAGAATTATATTTTAGAAATAGTTTCTGTTTTCTGCGACGTCGCAGTAGGAACAACATATGACAATGACAATCTCAGGTAATGATTATGTGCTTTATTCAATGTTAAAAGTGTCATGAGTCAGGTTTTTCTTCCGTTTTCGCTCTCGCACGCTCTCACTCATTTACACACACACACACACACACACACACACCTTATTAGCTTATTATATTACTCTTTGTCTGTCCCGCTGACCTCTCTCTCTTCATGCACCTGTTTGTCATTGCAATCAGCGCTCGCGCTGATTTGCTATGACACCTGTTTCTACTTTGCCCTAAGTGTTCACCCTTTATCTGGTGTTTGCTCGGGTAGATTCTTGGTTGGATTATTGTTACATGTCATGCGTTTTGTCAGCAGTTACATCCTGTCTGTATTGAGAGGTACTCACCTATTCTTGTCTTGTCTGCCTGGAACAGTCTAGCCCCTAAGTTTTTGCTGTATTCTGCTGCTGTTGCTGCTGATTGTAGACCAATGTGGTTCTCTCACCCTGCCTGAGTTATCTACTCCTGAGCTTCGAGTCTGCTACAAGGGAGTCCTGTTCTGTTACTCATCGAGACAGGAGTCTTTCCGTTTGTTCAAGTTTCTATTTACCAGTTCTGTGTGCTGAAAGGACGGACTGCCTTTGTTATATATTTTTTCATTAAAGACTGTTATTCCTGTTATCTCTGCATTTGGATCTTTCATTTACCAGCGTGACAGAATAATCCAACCAACATGGATCCAGCAGACGAGAGGCCTGTCCGGTCGGCGATCGAGATCCAGGGAGCTATGCTTGGCAAACATGAGCAGGAGTTGGCCGCCGCTCATCAGGCTGTTAAGAGTCTTTCAGCTCAGGTGGCTGATCTATCTGCCCGTTTACTTCACCTGCATCAGGAATCTGCCATGTCTCACAATCGTCAGCTGCCCTCTGAGCCACGAGTCAACAATCCCTCCTGTTATGCGGGTGAGCCTACGGAGTGCAGAGCTTTTCTCATCCAATGTGAAGTTGTCTTTTCCCTTCAGCCCCAGACGTATGCAGAGGATCGGGTCCGCATCGCTTATGTTCTCTCTCTCCTCACGGGACGAGCACGCGAGTGGGGTACGTCAGTTTGGGAAGCGCAATCTGCATGCTGCAGCAAGTACACTCTTTTCAAGGATGAGATGATCAAGGTCTTTGATAGATCCGTCTTCGGCAGCGAGGCATCACGTCTACTTGCTGTGCTACGTCAAGGTAGAAGATCTGTTGCAGATTTCGCGATAGAGTTCCGGACTCTGGCTACTACAAGTGAGTGGAATGATCCTGCACTAACTGCTCGCTTTCTTGAAGGGTTGAATGTAGACCTTAAGGAGGAGATCTACGCGCGGGGGTCGCCAACTCAGCTCGATCAACTTATCGACCTGGCCATCCGCCTTGACAAGTGTTTCGAGCAGAGGCGTCGAGTTCGTTCTCCACTTTTCACATCCTGTGATAACTTTCCTTCTGCTACTGCTTCTGTTCAGAACCAACCTGATGCTGTACCCATGCAGCTGGGGGCCGTACGCATCTCCCCGGAGGAAAGACAGCGGCGAATTATTAACCGTCTCTGCCTTTACTGTGGTACGGCGGGCCATTTCGCTTCATCCTGCAGTTTAAAAGCCAAAGCTCGCCAGTAGACGGAGGAGTACTGGTGAGCGCTTCTGTCATCTCCTCATCACCAAGGTCTCGAACCACTATATCCGCTGTTCTCCGTTGGGCTGGTTTTTCTGTTACCGGTCTTGCCCTCGTCGACTCGGGTGCGGAGGGCAATTTTATCGATGAGATGTGGGCTCGTGAGAACAAGATTCCCTTAGTTGATTTGACTGATGTCGCCACTGTCTTTGCCCTGGATGGCAGAGAGCTTTCTTCTGTTCGTCGTGTCACCAGTCCGGTTAGTCTCACTGTTTCCGGCAATCATCATGAGACAGTCTCATTTTATGTTTTTCAGTCTCCCTTTACCCCCATTGTTTTAGGACATCCCTGGCTTATCCAACATAATCCTCACATTGATTGGGTTAAGGGGTCTATTCATTCATGGAGTTTAGCTTGTCATGTAAATTGTCTGGTTTCCGCTGTTTCTCCCGTGTCTTCTGTTCCTCTTTTCCAGGAGGAGCCTGATGATTTGTCTGGTGTCCCGGAGGAGTACCATGATCTGCGGGCGGTTTTCAGTCGTTCCCGGGCGGTATCCTTACCGCCTCACCGTCCGTATGACTGCTCTATCGAGCTCCTTCCTGGCACCACGCCCCCTCGCGGTAGACTGTACTCTCTTTCGGCGCCCGAACGAGAGGCTCTGGAAGGATATCTTACAGAATCTCTCGATGCGGGGATCATTACTCCTTCTTCGTCTCCCGCCGGCGCTGGGTTTTTCTTTGTAAAGAAGAAGGATGGTTCTTTGCGTCCTTGTATCGATTATCGAGGGCTGAACGACATAACAGTCAAGAACCGTTATCCTTTGCCTCTTATGTCGTCGGCTTTTGAGATCCTACAGGGCGCAAGGGTTTTTACAAAATTAGACTTGCGCAACGCCTACCATTTAGTGCGTATCAAGGAGGGAGACGAGTGGAAGACCGCGTTCAACACTCCTGTCGGTCACTTTGAGTACCGGGTTCTACCTTTCGGTTTGGTCAACGCTCCCGCTGTATTTCAAGCATTAGTAAACGATGTCTTAAGAGACATGCTTAACGTTTTCGTGTTCGTTTACTTGGATGACATCTTAATTTTTTCACCCTCTCTCCAGGTACATGTTCAACACGTTCGCCGTGTCCTGCAGCGCTTATTAGAGAATCGCCTATTCGTCAAGGCTGAGAAATGCGTTTTTCATGCCCAATCGGTTACTTTTCTCGGTTCGGTCGTTTCAGCGGAGGGGATTAGTATGGACCCTGACAAGGTTCGAGCAGTTCTTGATTGGGCTGTTCCCGATTCTCGAGTCGCACTCCAGCGATTTCTGGGGTTTGCGAATTTTTACCGGCGCTTTATTCGTAACTTTAGCCAGGTTGCCGCCCCTCTTACCGCTCTCACTTCGTCCAAGTCCAAATTTGCTTGGTCTGAGACTGCTCAGGATGCGTTTGACCGTCTTAAGATGCTTTTTACGTCTGCGCCCATCCTGATCACTCCTGATCCAGAACGTCAGTTTATTGTTGAGGTCGATGCCTCCGAAATTGGGATAGGAGCTGTCTTGTCGCAACGCTCCTCCCAGGATGACAAGGTTCATCCTTGCGCATTTTACTCCCACCGTCTTTCGCCCGCGGAGCGCAACTATGACGTGGGTAATCGAGAACTCTTGGCTATCCGTCTGGCGCTAGGTGAGTGGCGACACTGGCTTGAGGGAGCCAGTGTACCATTCATTGTTTGGACGGATCACCGCAACCTGGAGTACATTCGCTCTGCTAAACGTCTTAACGCTCGTCAGGCCCGCTGGGCATTATTTTTTGATCGCTTTGATTTTTCCATTTCATTTAGACCCGGTTCTAAGAACCTCAAGCCTGACGCCCTTTCTCGGCAGTTTGACTCATCAGAGGGTGCCTCGACCGATGAGAGGATTTTACCTCAGCACTGTGTGGTCGGGGCAGCCGTCTGGGGAGTGGAACAAGCGGTCAGGCGTGCTCTTTCTCACACTGCAAGACCGCCCCGCGCTCCTGAGGGAACTTTGTTTGTACCCGAGGCTGCTCGTTCGACGGTTCTTCGCTGGGGTCATTCTTCTAAATTAGTCGCGCATCCCGGAGTTAGAGGTACTTTAGCGGCCATCCGCCAGAGATTTTGGTGGCCCACTCGTGAGCGCGATATTCGTCGTTTTGTTGCTTCTTGTTCTATCTGCGCTCAGACTAAGTCTAGTAATAATCCTCCGGCGGGTCTTCTCAGACCTCTTCCCGTTCCTTCGCGTCCCTGGTCGCATATTGCGTTGGATTTTGTTACCGGGCTTCCCCCTTCGTCTGGCAATACGGTCATTCTCACCGTCGTGGACCGTTTTTCTAAGGCTGCGCATTTTATTCCGCTCCCTAAATTACCGTCGGCTCAGGAGACCGCACAGATTATGGTGGATCACGTTTTCAAGATCCATGGTCTTCCTTCGGACATTGTGTCTGACAGAGGTCCGCAATTTACTTCTCTGTTCTGGAGGGAGTTCTGTCGCCAGATAGGGGCTTCCCCCAGTCTGTCGTCAGGATTCCATCCACAGACCAATGGGCAAGCCGAGAGGACCAATCAGATTCTTGGTCGCATGCTGCGTAGTCTTACCTCTCAGAATCCCGCGTCTTGGTGCGAGCAGTTACCATGGGCCGAATATGCTCATAATTCTCTCCCATCGTCCGCCACTGGGTTATCCCCGTTTGAGGGTTGCCTTGGCTTCCAACCGCCTGTTTTCTCCGCCCAGGAGTCTCAGGCCTCGGTTCCGTCCGTCGAGGCTTTTATTCAGAGATGTAAGCGTACCTGGAGGAGGGTGAGATCTGCCTTATGTCAGACTAGGGAACGTACTCGTCGTGCCGCTAATCGCCGCAGGGTGAGATCTCCCAGATATTTTTGCGGTCAGAGGGTGTGGTTATCCACCCGCAATTTGCCTATTCAGGAGACGTCTCGCAAGCTCATGCCTCGTTTTATTGGACCCTTTTCTATTGTTAAGGTCATCAGTCCAGTCGCTGTAAAGCTAAGACTGTCTGGTCAGATGCGCCGTGTTCATCCGGTTTTTCACGTGTCTTGCATTAAACCCGTTATTCGTGCGCCCGCACGTCCCTCCGTTCCCCCTCCTCCTATTGACGAGGGGGCCTCCATTTACAGAGTTCGAAGGCTACTCGACGTTCGTCCCCGGGGGCGTGGTCACCAGTTTTTGGTGGACTGGGAGGGGTATGGTCCTGAGGAGAGGCGGTGGATTCCAGCCCGGGATGTCCTGGACCGCTCGCTGATTGACGACTTCTACCGGTCCCGTCAGGCTCCTTCCTCGAGCGCCTAGTGGCGCTCGTTGAGGGAGGGGTACTGTCATGAGTCAGGTTTTTCTTCCGTTTTCGCTCTCGCACGCTCTCACTCATTTACACACACACACACACACACACACACACCTTATTAGCTTATTATATTACTCTTTGTCTGTCCCGCTGACCTCTCTCTCTTCATGCACCTGTTTGTCATTGCAATCAGCGCTCGCGCTGATTTGCTATGACACCTGTTTCTACTTTGCCCTAAGTGTTCACCCTTTATCTGGTGTTTGCTCGGGTAGATTCTTGGTTGGATTATTGTTACATGTCATGCGTTTTGTCAGCAGTTACATCCTGTCTGTATTGAGAGGTACTCACCTATTCTTGTCTTGTCTGCCTGGAACAGTCTAGCCCCTAAGTTTTTGCTGTATTCTGCTGCTGTTGCTGCTGATTGTAGACCAATGTGGTTCTCTCACCCTGCCTGAGTTATCTACTCCTGAGCTTCGAGTCTGCTACAAGGGAGTCCTGTTCTGTTACTCATCGAGACAGGAGTCTTTCCGTTTGTTCAAGTTTCTATTTACCAGTTCTGTGTGCTGAAAGGACGGACTGCCTTTGTTATATATTTTTTCATTAAAGACTGTTATTCCTGTTATCTCTGCATTTGGATCTTTCATTTACCAGCGTGACAAAAAGTGTCTAATGTGAGTTTGAATATTATTTTTCGTGATCTGTAAAGCCATATTAAAAGCAACAATATATATTTTACCACAGATCTTGAAAATAAATTAGGCGATAGCAACCTTACGTTAAAACTGCGAACTCACTACGAACTAACATCCATAAAGATGGTATCTATCACTCCCTCAAAACTGTTCAGTCCATTCACATTTGAAGCATCTATTTTCAGTGTCCACTTTTGTTTACTTCACACTTGCCATGTTTTTGCGATCACATCGTATGTACACTGGATGTGACAAAGCATTGCAAAATCATTTGAACTTTGTGTCAGCACGTCATAAATAGAACGAGTCAGCAGTTTTGCGTCGAGGATTTGTCACGGCACGCTACACTGCATCCAATGTCGCGTCGCACCACGCCACTCGCGTCCGTTGTAGAAACGATGTAAGTTAATGTCGCTTTTTGATGCTGAGTTTGGACCACATTATTTGAAATTAGCGCGGGCCAAACATTTTTCTCTCCACCTATTGAGGAACCCTGGCGTAAAGCAAAACACAAAAGTTGAGTTATGAAAAAAAAAACTACAGACACAGTTTATACTCAATTATAATAATAAAAAATACAGAAATGTATAGAATATACTGTATATAGAAAAAAATTAATCTAAATTACATTATGTAAACTAAGAATTGCAAAATATAAAATATAAATTATGAAGAAAAAAACATTTTCACAATAACTTTATCAGTATTTTGATTTTATATTTCACAATTCAGATTTTCTTTTCTGCCACAGAAAAAAATAAAATAAAAATAAATAAATAATTGTGACTTCTGAACTTCTCACAATTGCAAGTTTATATTTTGCAACTCGGAGGTTATATCTTGCGATTCTAAATTTATATATTTTATTTAGCTATAAACTCATAATTGGAAAAAATCTAAACTGTGAGACAAAACGTCACAATTTCCTTTATTTTTTTATCCTTTTTAAAGTAGAAAAAAAAAACTTTTAAAATAGTTTATGAAATAGTATGTTCTTGTAAAATACTGCATACTCCACAATTTTTTACAGTTTAGATTTACATTTATATACTATAAGATCTATTTTTAATATTACTGAAATACAGAACCAAAATAAAAAATAACACCATTTCTATTCTTCTATTATACTGTAAGTATTTCTGAATCTTCTATTATGAATAGAATGGACATAACCCTTCAAACCTTCTGCTTCCACATCATTACTTGCTGCAGTGCAGTATAATTTACCCATGTATCCCATCTGTAGCATGTACAGAGACACCTGTGTGACTTTAACTACCCAAACGAGCATTCATACTAATGGTGCTCAGCACAAGAATCATGTTAAAAATAAAATGAAGACGTTCATTAGATTCTTCACATTCACCCACCATTAGGGACTGTGAATGCAGTCTTGCAGCTGTCACATTCTGTAGAGTTGGAGATGCAACCCAAAAATCCTTCAGAATGTGATATATTATAAATAATACCATCTGTAATTAGCATCAATTAGCATGCAAAGCCAGCCTCTCATGAAAGTGCACTGAAGTTCATTACCCCCTCTTGGAAGGATGATTCAGATTTAGAGAGATGTTGAGAGTTTGGCAAATATGTTGTCATACAGACTTGTGTCTACAGCGAGAGACGAAGGCTACTTTTGAACCTCAGCTCATTTATGACATATGGATTTTATACGAGCAGCTACATTTTAAGTAAATACTTCAAGCAAAAGTCAGCTCTAGTTCTGCATCATGTCTAAATGACCATAATTATGAGCTTTAAGCATGTAAAATGGCTCATATTTCTGCCATTAAACTGTTGCGACAATGTAAAAACAACCAAGATGGCAACAACTAAAGCTACTTTGTTGGCAACCTCTGTTTGATATGACATTTTATGGCCTGGCTATTTGAAAGAAGTGAATTAAGGTAGTATTTTTCGGTCATTACCATCAAAGCTGCACTTGGGTTCATTTTGGTATTACAAGTGTTGCTATAGAAACAACTCATTTTTGTGTTTGTGAACAGGACTGGAATCTCAGAGTTGTCATTTTGTAATTATGGTAATTTCGATACAACATGAACGCAGCATGAACCTTTGACACTGAGCCATTCCTGATTTTTTTTCCTTTCTTGTTATCATATTACTTTTGTAACACCTGAATAAGCAGTGAAATGATGATTTAGATGACAGAAAAATGTATTAAGTTGCTTTTTTTGGTTACAGAGAGAAACAAATAGCTAGAACCGTGGTTTTTTTGTTTTGTTTTTATTATACATGAAAATATGGTATTTTTTAGGGTACTTTAAAACATACATGAAATTTAGCAATCATTCAAAGTTTATATTGATTTTTTTTCTTTTCTTTTTTTTTGGTATTGTAAAGTTTTGTATTGAATCTAAATTTCTACTTTCTTGCACTCAAATTGCATTCAAATCAAACTGCTACCTCAATGCCTTTCAAATTCAGGAAAAAAAAATGTAGTGACACTTTACAATAATGTTTAATTTGTTGGTAAATTGGTAAATTCATAATCTAACATGAACTTGCAAAGACAATATATAATGTAAAGCATTTACTAATCTCTTTTAATGTCAGTCAATACAAATACAATTGCAAATTGTTGGTTCATAGTAATGGTGCATCAACAAATGTAAACATAAAATAAGATTAATGAATTCTGTTGGAATATAAGTTACTGTTAGTTCATGTTTACTGAAAAAAAACATTACCTTTTTTTCCCTCAGTGTAATGTTAAATGTTATAGAACTGAAATTATTTGCCTGTAAATTGCTTGTAAATTTCATACATAATTGCAAAGAAATGGCAAATAACACATGAATTAAGAATTTTTGAAGCATCAAAAGCTGATACAGTATTTAAAATCTTTTTAGAGCATATGAAATGAAAACTTAATGTAAAGTATTACCACAAATTTTAAAGGCATTTTCAAATTGCAATGGTGCACGAACAAAACAGTATTTTACCATGATATCATTACAGTACTTTTTTGTAAGGGCTTCGCTGTGTCAGTAATGGCAAAGATGATATTTCCTTATATGCTCAACTAAAAGTAGTTCATACATATACGTGGATCAAACATACCTTGCTGGAGCTGAGATGTAGAGTATCATTGTATAAAGCTCCCGTTTCCCAGTTCTTCACTTTCATGAATCTGGGACATTTGGTGGGACTTCCATTCTGCACAGTCTTAGTGGGGGAACCTCTCCCATAGGACTGCGGCTGTGGAGGAACAAACAACTTATTATTAGCAACTTGCCTCTAATTTGTCTGTTAGGAAACACTTTTAGCCAAAACGACTCCCTGGACACTAACAATAAATTGGTAAATAGACTGCATTTATAAAGCGCTTTCAACAGACCCCATGGTCATCCAAAGCGCTTAACAAATTGCCTCACATTCACCCATTCACTCACTCATTCACACACCAACGGCGATGTCAGCCATGCAAGGCGCCATCCAGCTCGTCGGGAGCAGCTGGGGTTAGGTTTCTTGCTCAAGGACACCTCGACACTTGGTCAGGTGGAGCCGGGGATTGAACCAGCAACCTTCCAGTTGGTAGACAACCTACATGAACCACTGAGCCACTGCCGAACAAGAATAATACTCATAACAAACTCCAAGAACAATTTAAGAGAACATTTTGGTATTCAACACAGGCATTTAACCTCCAAATGGTGTTTTCGCAGTAATTACATAAGAACCATTTTTGGTTCCCCAAAGAACCTTTTCTAGTTTCAAAGAATCTCCAGGAATCTGTGTGAAGATAAATGATGTTTGACAGCAATGAACTTTCTTTGCAAAGTTCTTTATTCTTATGTAGCTATTTTAACAACCAGCAGGTAAAGGAATGAAATGACTTACTCAAAAGGCATCAATGGGATAATCAGCGCTATTAAGCAAAATTCTGATTGAGCTTTGATTTTCAGAGAGAGTAGAATACTCCCATTGCCTTGCCATTCAAAAGATGACTGTAATTTGCTACATGTACAAATGTATCAGATGACGACATCCTTAATCCAATGGAAATCAATATAGCAGTCGTTAGGAAGACCCTTATGAAGACCCAGTTCACAGGCCGACGGTTTCAGCACCACATTACTTGCATAATTGTAGTGGTTTCTGATGTTATGAATGCAAACTTCAATATCAGCCTTGGCCCATTATGTTTGCTGTCCCCTACAAGAATAGTGGGCGTCCTTCTCCTCAAACGATTTGATTCAACTCAAAAGACAGATCAGTCCTTCTCTGTCTCTGGCTACACAACACACGCAACGTACACGATTATTATCTCAAAGCTGCCATGCTGTACTCGGCTGGCAAGGAATGTCGCTCTCATGTTTGTGTATGTGAGAGATCTGAGGCAGAAGGGATGAGAAGAACCATCTTGTCACAAGTTAAATGTGAGGGCAAAAAGTAGATGTGATACACCGATACATATACGAGAGTACTCTGACAGGAAGGCTGTGCGAAAGAAAAGGTGTAAAACTAAAGCAAACTCCAACTGAAAGAGTTTTGTAAGGATTCTGTGTACATGACAGCTTCACCCCAGGCAACAACTGACACACACACAACCACGTGTATAAACGGGGTGGAATAATCGGCAACATCATCGACACTTGAAGACCACTTACCCACACCGAAGTGCTTCAGAAACAAGCACTCGATACACTCACGCAGCATTCACAGCCCACCAGAGCCCACCTTCACTGCTGCACCTCTTTATTCAGCTTAGTGCTGCGGGGGAAACTGCTTTGTCTATGTCTCA
Organism: Carassius carassius; assembly: GCF_963082965.1. Classification (NCBI taxonomy): domain Eukaryota; kingdom Metazoa; phylum Chordata; class Actinopteri; order Cypriniformes; family Cyprinidae; genus Carassius; species Carassius carassius. Next base: position 38,522,969 of record NC_081758.1, on the reverse strand, counting down.
TCCTTCTCACCACAGCTGTATTAACACAAGCTTTATTATGTAATAGAGTAACACGAGCTGATTTGACTCGTTTTCACAAGCTGCTAATAAATAAAACATTCCAGAATTACTAATAAGCGGAAATGATTGTGTTTCTTTGGATGTCATGGAAATTGTCTGCATAAATACCTAATTTTGGCTTTATTTAATATGACTAGATGATTGCTAGAACATTGCTAGGATTTTATAGTTTTTTTTTTTTTTTTGTTTTACAGTTGCCAGGGATTTCCTATGGTGTTGGAGTGGAATCTATCTATCTATCTATCTATCTATCTATCTATCTATCTATCTATCTATCTATCTATCTATCTATCTATCTATCTATCTATCTATCTATCTATCCTACAGAAATACATCTCATACTAAATGCTAAATATTTGCATCACCAATCATAAATATTTTAATATATTAATCTAGATTTACAGTGCATAACAATGTTATTTAATGGGTGCTGTGCAGTGATATACACAATAGCTAATGGGGAATATGCATTTAGAATCTATTATCTATTAAATCACATATTTTTGAACTACTGGAATGCTCTATTGACATTAGCATGAAGATGGTAAAATATTATTGCTTTATTTAATGATGTTAGCAGCTCATCTGTCCGACTGTTTCGCACCACTTTCACTGGGTGAGCGAGACTCATTAAAGCTTAAATTATGCAGGGAATTACTGTTAGCCTTGGAAAACTCAGCACATTTCTAAAAAAAAACTTAACCCCATCAGGCAGACTGATAGGTTATTATCATCTCAAAGATTTCAGATCATCATACCTGTGTTGCTTTACTGGGTTTGCAATCACTAAAGCAATGAAACATGCATTCTCTCTTGTGTCAGCAAGGTTAGCTTTCCAAAGTAGACACTTCTTTTAAGAAACAAGCTTTTCCATTTATAGTTTGACAGAAATATAAAACAAGTTTAACATTGTCTAAAGCAAGCTATTGAACGTTCACTTATTATCATCTCAGCAGGAATTTTGTGTGTATATTACAGCATTCTGGGCATGCTCCAGCAAATTTTTTAACCACCAATGTGTGTCAGTGAGAATATGCTAAAAGTGCTGAAATGTCAACATATACTTCTGTTATAACAGGTTATTATAGAGTATCCAAGGTCTCAAACTGTCAGACCGAAGTGGAGATTTGAAGGTGCAAGGGAATGTGTTATTTCCCTTTAGCCTTTGCAGATAATGTCATATCTGGCTGGCCTTTTAAGGTCAATGTGACTGAAATAACACTTACACATTTTTTATTGTGTACATCATCGCAATTCATCAGTCCTCAATGATATGAAAGATTAGATTTAGTGCATCATAGTATGTTTAAAAAAGCATGCTGAAAGTGTCCAATTAGTAGGATTTTTGGTAGTGTGCATCCGTGCATGTTTCTTTTTTAAATATATTGCATTAGTGCTCATCCACTTTGCAGCAGTATTTTCCATTACTTTTTCATATAGGGATTTTTAAAAAGTCTTATTTTAAAGTGTTAAAAGCCATGAACCAAGCCAATCAACTACGAGGTGAATCTAGGTTGACCACACATCCTGTTTTTCCCAGGATTTCTCAATTGCCTAATATGACTGGGTTTTGGCTCGTGTTTTTCTACTGTTTTCATACTTGCTGAAGGTTGATGACTGAAAATTAATTTGACCATTTAAGACTGAGCCCATTTCCACCATGGAATAAAATATAAAAAAGGTAACAGTTCTGACTTTTTCTCAGAATTGTGAAAAACACAAAACTGTCAAAAATAAAATCAGAATTATTACTTATAATTGTTTACATCTCACAATTCTGCTTTTTTCGAGTTTAAATCTTGCAATTCTCGCAAGTTTTATTGCTCACCATTCTGACTTTTCTTCTCAGAAGTTTATATGCGACATTTTTCTAAAAACTGTGAGAAAAATCAAAATGGTGAGATGAAGTCACAATTAACTTTTTATTTTGTGGTGGAAACGGTTTTCAATAAATCATAAAAACTGCTAACAATATCCCAATCCACCTTTTGCAAGCAGACTTGGATGAAATTAGCTGGTGCACATCTATGGCTCCACTTCAAAATCTGTATATTAAAAATATGTATAATGAATATATGTATAATGCATATATATCTCAACAGTCATTGCATCTTTCTGTCACAAATAGTGTCCTTCCTTCCTTTCTTATTTTTTTTATTTATTAAGCACTTTTACACAACTTGTCATTGAACAAAGTGCTGTACAAACACATAAGCAATCATAAAAACATACATCATTAACACCACATATAAATAATGAAATAAACCCCTCAGTTTCATAACCTACAAAAGCAACTAGCTACTATACCCCATTGAATGCTAGAGCTAGGAGGTATTCTTTAAGCTTATGTTTAAAAACCGTAGATGTACGTTCCAATCTGATAGAAAGGGGTAGATCATTCCAGAGTTTAGGAGCTATTGCTACAAAAGCTCGATCTCCACTTCTCCACTTTGTTCTTGGAGTCGTTAAAACCAGCTGGTCAGCTGACCTCAAGGACCATTTTGGTGCATATTTCTCAATAACATTTGCCAGGTACAACGGAGCCATACCATGCAGTGATTTATGAACATAAATTAAAATGTTTTAATTTATTCTGTAGTCAATCGGTAGCCAATTTAAAGAGCTCAATACTGGGGTAATATGGTCTCGCTTACGAGTAGGCTACCCGTCAAAAGTCTTGCAGCGGCGTTTTGAACTAGTTGTAAGCGTTTAATCAGTGACTTATTTATGCCGATGTAAAGCGCATTGGAGTAATCTAGTCTTGTAAATATAATTGCATGAATGAGCTTTTCGAGATCACGAGTGGACACTTTCGCTATTAATCTCAAATGATAGAAACAAGACTTAACGACAGAATAAATTTGTCTCTCAAACCTGAGATCACTGTCGAAAAGAACACCTAAATTCCGGACTAATGGCTTACAAAAGGGGGCTAAATCACCCAGATCATCAAGATTATTTGGAACTCCAAACCACACGACTTCAGTTTTCTCTTCATTTAGTTTAAAAAAATGTGTCAGACATTGTGCACAACAATCACATGCTGCCTTGGTCCCATGTTCTTGTCTTTCTGTTTCTCTTGTACTCTCTCACTCTCCCCCCTCCTCATCTTTTTCACTGATGATTAATCATCCAGCAGACACTGTATTACATTAAGCATAGAAAGAGAAGAAGAGAACAATTCCTTCTTGGACCACACAGCTGCATCCATTCATTCCTCTGCTTTCTTGGATCGCCTCCATCCATCCGGTTTCTTTCAGGGGGATAATGCGTCATAAGAGGCCAGATGAGAGTCATGTGCTGATGTGAAATGTAAGCACTGCTACCCCCCACAACTAGGACTTTAACACATTAGAAACACATGCTACACCAGCACTGAGCTGGCAGGTACAGAGAAGACCAAGTGACGGGCACTAGAGAGAGGCTTTCAAATAGTTCTTGCATGTATCCCTATTTGAAATAATAGACTTGGAATTAATTCAGCCTGAACTACTTGACATACTACTAGACTCCACTTAAATCTTATTTTGTTGATCATTTAATTAGTACGTGTGCTTTTTATATTTTTAAATTTTTTTTAAATATAATGTTAAAGTTTGAAAACCACTCAAATAAAGCTTCTTTACTGAATTATATGGTTCATTCATCATGTTTTCTACATGGTTATTTGAGAAACATGCTAAAAGCTACATTATAGGTTCTGCCATTTACTATTCCGTTCCCTCGATTTATAGATTTTGCGCACAATTAACTAATTCATTTCCCATATTTGATAAATTGTGCACATGATTTATAAATCGAGAACAAATGAGTAAAGTGTGCACACAATTTAACAAATCGAGGGAATGAAATATTAATCGTTTGCACGTTTTACTACATCAAAGGAACTAATTAGTAAATTGTGCGCACAATAATTTTTTTTCTTGCATGTCATGTACGGGGCTCCATAGCTTTGTTTCAGTTGTTAGAATCAGTGGTTCTCAGCTGGTTTTGCTTCAGGTCACAGATTTTACATGGGATATCTCAATGCATATATTGTACAAAACTAAACAAAATTGTTCATATAACCAAACATTGAAATTCTTTACATAACCATGAATTGCACAAACAAGATCCAAAAATGTTTAAATCATATGTGCCTGAAAAAAAATCTAATCTATCCACAGCATAAATGTAATTTACTTAGATTTTTTTTTTGTTAAGATCATTTCCATTCAAAAGTTTGAGGTTTGCAAGATGTTTCTGAAAAAAAAGTCTCTTATGCTTATCAGTGCTGCATTTATTTGATTAAAATGCTTTAAAATTATATTGTAAAATATTATTTAACATTTTAAAAAATTCCATTTTAATATTTTTAAAAAGCAGAATTTTCAGCATCATTACTCCAGTCTTCAGTGTCACATGATCCTTCAGAATTCATTCTAATATGCTGATTTGCAGCTCATGAAACATTTTCTATTATCAATATTGAAGATAGTTTTTGGTTTCTATTTTGGTTTTCCATTTTGATTTTCATATATATATATACACCAAAACATTTAGTTGCATTTTATTAGTAGTAGTTAGCATAGTTTTACCCTGCTTTTCATAATCCATGAAAACCACTGCTTTAAATCCCGAATCGGTACAGTTCTTCTAATGACAGAGAATAAAAAGTAGTTTGCGGAACAAGGTCCTATAATTCTTTTAAGACTAGGACATTGAGTATCTGCCAACTGTCAAGCAGATCAGGCCATATTAACAGTAAGTACAGCTTCTATACTAGCACCTTTAAAAAAAGAAATTCTAGATTACTGACTCACTCACAGTCCTTCAAAGCCACATGTAAAGCCATTTAGACTGTTTTTTACCTTGTCACTCTCTGAGTAAGGGTTGTTAAGCACTGTAGGCATGTTGTCCTTTCTCCAGAGGTCATCAAACACTCTGTCGTTATCTGACGCCAGCTGGGCGTTCTGTCCATTTCCCACACCAAGGTCTCTGAAAGTCATAAACAGTTCAGCTCAAAGCTCAAACATCCGCAACAAGAAAACAGGTTTAGATGTATACTATGTATAATGACTAAAACACATTCAACAAAAACACAAAAACAATTATTATATTTATTTGTTGTCTACTGTAAGTCTATTACTTTCCACACTTTTAACATTTATATTAATAAACCAAATGAATTAGGTGTTTTTTTTTAACACTTATTATGTCAAAGTCTCAGATATGTGCCATCCACAGAGCTTAACTTGAATTTCTTTTAAACATTTATGTCTCAAGGCTACCAGTGTGTATTCCGTCTTTTAAATCAAACGGTAAATTGCCTCAAATCCACTCATACTCCGTTATTCCATAATCAGATTTAGCTAGTGCCCAGATATTCAAGCAATAAACCATGCTATTCTAAGTATAATGTGTAATTACAGTGTAAACAAGCACTTAACTTTTTTCTAGCTGATGTTGATGGGACTCATAGTAACACATTCATTACAAATGTGAGAAGAGTGAGAGAAGCACGCTTTGTTTTGGATGAAACATTGCCATCTCTGCTCACAAGTCAGAATAATATTCCAAGCCTAATGTTAGTTTTTCAAATATAGAAAAGAAATCTGGTGAGGTGTGCACTTTTTCACATGAAAAAACACATTGCTCGGTTTGTTTTAACATCCTTGCCCGACAACAGCAATAAGTCAACCAATGGTGTGAGTTTGGGGCAGGACTATTTGTTTAACTGACCAATGGCAAAAATAAGGGGAGTGTTCTGGAAACCTGTTTGGAAACAGTCAGTATTTTTATACACTTCACCTTTAACCACATAAAAATGTCGACAGCTGCTGTTCATGAACCACAAGGACTACAACATACGTGGCTGTATGTCACGTCACTTAATGATTTTTTCGCATAAAAGAAAAGTCAATAATTTTGATCTATACAGTGTATTTTTGACTATTGCTAGAAATATACCCCAGCAACTTGAGACTGGTTTTGTGATCCAGGGTCACATATGACAATACTAGTTTATATGACAACACTACAGTGGTTAGACTATAACAAATATAATTAATTAGATCAAATGGCTTACTGTGAAAACTGGAGAATGATCACAAAATGACAATAATATTCATGTCTGTATTTATCCATTCTATTATTAATGTTGCTGGTAGTTTCTCACACTGCCTGTCAGTATTTGCGGATCACTAAAGCGTACTAAGAACATTCAACGCAAGAGTAATCTCAAAGACTGAATTGAATAAATACTCACAGATTGACTCGCTGACAACTTACCAAATAAACACAATTCACTCATCAAAAAGAAAAGGCATTTAGTAAAGTGACCTTTCTCAGAAAATTTTATTTTTTTAGCATGAATTGAGTGAATATGCCTACATTCTCTGCCTAGTGATTCGTAAATCATATTCCCAAATAAATGAATAGGGGAGACAGACTGGGGCTAGTAGTCTCACAAACTTTAGATAATAAATCCACAATAATAGCGGCAATGTTTAACAGATTTGTTAGTAGTAAAGACTTTTTCGGGAGACTAAAATATGAGTTGAGTATATGTTGAGTATACTATTCTATGAGACTATAAATTAGACTGCATTGTACTATTTTGATCATCAACAACTTATTTGCACTTGGAGCAAATACACAGGGTTTTTTATATTAAAAGGTATACTGATTCTAAGAACTGGATGCCTTCTTGATTTGTCTGTTGTTCACAACATTAACATTATTTTTGGAAACTAAATGTCTAATAAAATGGAGCTAAAATGTTTGAAAGTAACATACAACCCACACTGAAACCCTACCCTAACCACTAGTTTTAAAACGACCGAATGTGTGATAAAAACGCATTTGGTGAAGCAACCATGCCATTTTAGCTATTTAAGGTGACTCGTGTTTCACGGGACCCATATCAGAACATTCCACATCGAAAGTATTATGCTGTACTAGGTAAGCTATCGAGCAAGTTTACCATATTAGAAAAGTCATACAAATGGAGCTGTTTATGTGATGCACATGTCAAAAATATTGGTTTACAAATCATGCATTATGGTAAAAGCCTTCTGAGTTCATAACAGTGCTGTTGAAGGAATTGTGCAAAAATAAGCTTTTTACTGATAATTTTGCCTTGCATTCATAATTTGTGTGAAATGAATAAACACTGTTGTTGCGCAGTTGGAAACTACAGAGAGTTGTATGTATTGGTATGTTTTTGGAATCTGCAAAAAAAAAAAATAATAATAATTCCAATAAGAGAACACTCACCTCTCTACCTGCACTTCAACATCCTTCCTCTCTATGACTCTCTGACCTTCTCCGTTGATCTCTTTTTTTCCATTCTTGATGAGCTTCAGCACTGGCTCGATCTCTTTCATCAGGTCGTTGTTCTCCTCCACCCCATTAAGGAGGAGGGCTGAATGTCCTCCTTCTCTGAGCAGAGAGTCCTGTGTGAGCAGGGGAATTAGGGTTTTGCTCTCCCGTGAATCTTTCCTGGGAGTAGAGGAAGAGGACAGGTTCTCTATGGCCCGGAACTCTTTGGTCATGGGGCTGAGAGGCGAACATCTATCGCATGGCCTGCTCTGAGCGGGGTTAACAGGCCTGGTGATACGAACTGTTTTGGGTTTCCCATCACTGCTCAGCGTGGTCTCCAGGTAAGTGGTGAAGCCCTCGGGTCCGCGGAGGATGAGGACGGCATGGCTCTCAGGTGACACGTTCTTTAGGGTCTCGAGTGCACATTCGTAGCTCAGGTCCACCAAAGGCTTGTTGTTCACGGCCAGAACAATGTCGCCAACTTGGACCAGCCCACATTCCTCTGCTGCCCCACCCCGGATGAGGTCAGAGACAATGACGGGTGGCTTGCACACACGTTGTTTGACCAGAAAGCCAAGCCCACCGATCTTTCTTTTGAAGAGGCGCACTGAGATGATGTTGGGCTGCAGCTGACACACACTGGGCTCAGATTCCTGCATTGTGTCTTTCTGTGCGTCAGATCTATGATGGAGTTAAATGTGACAAAGGAGAGCATCATGTCAAATGTGTCAGGCGTGGCAGGCGAAGACATGAAAAAATGCAAGACAATACAGGCCAGCAACATTCACTTTTTAATTCTACTAATGGAACCCTGTGACATTCAGACCGTTAATTATGTCTTAGTCAGTAATAAAAATTGGTTTAAAGGAACATCTTGACCAAAAATAATTCATTCTAAAGTTGTATGTGTCACATTACACTGCCAGAAGGAACACAGCACCATGGATAATCAAAAGAGACTTTAATAGTTTCCAACACAGGGAACAGGAGGTTGACACACACATACCTCACTGGTAGACCCAAACAAACACAACCTGGACAAACTGGGGCTTATAAAGACAGGATAACGAGGGACAGACAGGTGTACGGAATCAACAATAATCAAACTAAACAAGGACAGGAAACAGACCAAATAAAACTGATCTGGTTTGAATCACTGACACTAATCAGTGTTCAGATTCTCGAGTTATAAGCTCACTGGAGTTTATCTAAATAAACTTCATTATTTTTCATGTCTCATACAAAGCTATCATACAGCTTCAGAAAACTCAAAATACAGAGCATACTGTAAGTTGTGAAGATTCTTCCCAATTATGTTGTTGTGTTCCACAGAAATATAATAACAGCATACGAGTTTGAAACAACATGAAGGTGAGTAAATGATTACAAAAGGTTCTCTTTTGGATGAATTTTTGCTTGATTTTGAATCAAAGTCATTATTTGTAAGAAAATCATTCAGGTCAAATCTTCACAATATTTTTTATTTTGTTTTTATTTAATTTTAGTGATTGAGGAGTGACTCATATCACAGTGTACAAGCTGTGAATGTAGACTTCAATTCACTCTTTCCTTTCTGTAGAATTTTCTCCATGTGCATCATGTTCAGTCTCAACTGAACGTTCATGTAAGAAACACTTATAATCTACAGTCCTCCTGCATCTCGCCTTTCTTGGCAGCATGAAACACATATGGCCTCGTGTAAACAACTATTATCCAATTCTGTTAAAATACAACATTACTAATTTGGATTTAGAATCACGGAGAGAATCATTACAACTGCAGGGACTATTTTGTAATGAAGAATAAGCAACGGCGCAACTAAGAACTTTCAATTTCACAGCATCATCTATTAACTTCTTGTTTACGATACACTTGCATTCAGTAGCTGAGTAACTACAGGTGAATAATTAAATTAAACTGCATTTTGTATAGATTACACTGAAATCACATTGAGAAAATTATGCACTATGCATGTCCAAGCTCTTTAAGGTACACATTGCTAATTCTATATAGACATATTAATATTTTGCTGGTACGCTACACTGTAAAAATGCGCTTCAGTGGTTATTAATTTAAAATATTATTTCATATGACTGAACTCAATGGGATTCACCAGTAAAGCAATTTATCTGTCAGATCAGGTAGAAATAGCCCCTGCTTTGCCAAACAGACATGCATCCGTCAAACTTTGGATATTATTCTAACAATAGAATCCTTTACAAAGACATATGATGGAATTTCCACCCCATTTTAAGTAAGCATTTCCCCCCCACTTTATCATAAACCAATGTTTCGCACACGTATTGTGTGCTCATTTTGTATTTAATAATGATAAATTAATGTATTATGAAATAGGTTACATATTAGAATACAATTATTAGATGAATCTCAATTACAAATATTAAAATAAAAGAGTGGATAAACATAAAACATAGAGTGCACAATTTTAAGAATTGGGCAAAAACTTCACATACACAAATTACTTTTATAAAACAAACAAAACAACACATGTGCATTAACTACTCTATGCAGGAGTTATCAGATGCATGCACGTTCAACAGGACACACCAGTTGCTGCTGAGCGTGAGACTGCTATGCAAATCCACATAACCATTTTAGAAAGCCTCGTCGTATACAGTATGCTTTTAACAAAGCATTTGGAGTTGATAATAAAATATACTTTCGACAGTAAAAAAACAAAAAAAAAACAATGCAACTTACCTCTCCACTATGAAAGGCTATAAATATTGCCTTAAACAGTGCGGTTATCCCCTTGCCAGTATTCCGATGGACGGTTCAGACTTTTCTCTTGATGTCCCACTCAGAAGACGCGTGGCATGCTGAGCGAGCCGCTATATAAACACGCAGCGCGTGAGAAGCTCTGCTCTCCTGCCGCTCCGGTACGCGAGCATTTATTCCGCGCGCACTGCTGTCATTCTGTCATTCATCCCTCCCAGCGCTCTGCCTCCCTCAATGGGAGGGTTTTACAACCCCAAAGATCTGGCATCTATGGGAATGAATGATATTTGCAACCTTATATTTGAACATCTTCATATTAAACAAGATTATACGTAGCAACGTCATATTTCTAACAAGGTGAACCGGGAAGGATTTTAAAACCATCAGTTTCAGTGTCTAAAAATAACTATTACACATAACCAGCTGTAAGTATATATATATATATATATATATATATATATTGATATTTCTTTTTTTTTTTAGCCTATGCATTATGCATTTTGCAAATTTTATTTATTCCTTGTTCGTACTAATTTGATTGCATTTCTAATTTTGAATGCATTCGTGTTTTCTACTGCTTCAACTCTGGTAGTGTGTGTGTTATATTATTTATGGTATCATTATATTATTGGTTTATTTGTGGAATTATTAAATATAGTATTATTACTTTCAAGTTTGAGATGCATAGGCCAACAATTCATCTAGTTACAGATATTGCTAAATTAAATGCAAAAAAAAAAAAAAAAAATAGCTACTCCATGATTTGCCCTGCACTTGAAAAAGAGAGCAATTCATGCATGTTACAGTCTTTTCGAATATTAAATTAAATTAAAAAGTAAAATCAATGTTTAAGTGTGAGAGATCAATGCTGAATCAACATGCAAAGTGAATATCATGTTGTTTAGCTATAACAGAGGAATTATTAAATCGATCCAAAAAAGAACAATTAATTCCTCCATGGTCATTATGAACTACACAATCATGTATTATGTTGTAAGCAACAGCTTTTTGCCAGTAAGAATGTCTTTATCTTTGTGGACCTTCAATGATTGGTGTCAAAGGTTTCCTGCCTCACATGGTCAAGCAGCACAAGACAGGAACACTCTCTAATCTATAATAGATTAAATAAATATAATATATAATTTCAACACTGAGCTAAAACGTTTAACCTTGTGATACTAAAAGCTCTAGTAGAAATTATACATAATGAATAATAATTATGCACATTGCATTATGAAGTTTAATCTATTAAAATAATAGCTTGATTGTACAACTTTATTTTTGAAACACCCACACAACCCAAAATGTCATGATTTAATTCAATAAGGCTGAACCACTGGGTCATAGTTTCTAAAGTTCTCCCTCTTTCTCTCTCTCTCTCTCTCTCTCTCTCTCTCTCTCTCTGTATGGGTGTGTGTGTGTGTTGATGTGCTCTTTTCCACTAAATAAATCTCTCAAAGCAACTCAACAAACTGCATCATCAGAACCAGTCATAATGAATTTGAATAAAGGTTTTTGGTGTCAACTCCAGCCATGCATTTCAAGCTGGATGTTTTTCATAAGCCCTAATGTTATTTTGCAATGTGTCATTCAAGGAGAATCGTCATTTAAACAGGCAGCATAAGCAAACGAGTATAAATTAGCACCGCAGGAAGACAGGCACGTTTAACAAGCTCAAGACCACAGACTCACATCAGAGAGAATCCATGATTGCTTTATTAAATAAATCCATATTATAAACTAAACTAAATTACACTTAAAGGCACCTCTTCATGTTGACTGGCCATAAACATTTATTTATTTATTCCACCCCCCCCTCCCTGGACAGCTATCCATAAAACTATTAAATCAACCCCAGAAACTCACTAAAACACATGAATAAACAGGAAAAATGTGAGAGGATTCTGCTGTGCACAAGCAAGTGCATTGGAGATTGGAGGTTTTCAATCTGATGTGAACAAATGCAAACACACACACAGCCTGCCGGCCTGGTCCAGCCATTATGTCAGTCACTTCCGACTTGAGTGCTGCCATCTGCCCCCTAATGAAACCGTGCATTGTGGCTCATCACACACACATACACCCTTTCTTCTTACACCCATGTAATTCAGAGAGAGAGAGAGAGAGAGAGAGAGAGAGAGAGAGAGAGAGAGAGAGAGAGGCGGCAAACAAACACTTATACATGAACTTTCTCAATTAAAGCTGCAGAAACTCAAGACTTCGCTAAAATTACAAATGTTACTATTTTGGCATTTCTTTTTTTAGCCGTCATTTTAATCTTCTGGAGGATTGTGGGTAGTGCTTCATTGCAACACATTGCCAGTTCTTGATGGTGAAAAGTTTATACAGTATATATAATTAGATCATAGATGCATCATATGATCTCATGAAATAGATTTTCTCTTTTTTTTCTCAGCTTTCACACAGGTGCAGCAATATTTTAATTGCTCACGTATGACCAAAACATAATCACTTCTCTGTGTGATTTTACCTCTGGTTTCCATATAACTCTTCCATATAACTCTTTTATTGTTGGTTGCGTTGTTCTTTCTCATACAGAGTTAATCTTCTACACAGCAGATTTCAAGTTTGAGGAACAACATTTTTCTTGTTTGCCTTTTATTGTTATTTTGATTCAGATTACTTTTTATGGCAATCCTAATAATAGTTTTCACTGATGGGGAAATGTTACGATCGGAGACCCAAGGAAACACAGGAGACAAGAGATCCAATCGCAGTGTGGGTTTTAATGGGTAATCCAAATCAGAAAACAACAAGCAGGGGTCAAAACCGTAAATCCATCCAACAAATAAACAAACAGGGACAGGAACAGGAACGGGAACAGGAACTCGGAAGACGAGGAACTCGGAAGGCGAGGAAACTGGGTGACGGAAAGAAAGGACTCCATGAAAACAAATGGAAACAGACCGGATTATATAGGCAGGGTAATGACTATCAAGTGAAGACACCTGAGTGCAATTAACAGAAGTGCAATTACTGTGATGAAGGGACAAGGCTTTGTGGGAATTGTAGTGCCTGCGGTGAGGTGCCTATGGGGAAGTGAGACCACTAGTGGACACCCAGGGAAACAGAGACCAGACAGCGTGACATTACCCCCCCCTCCACGGAGCAGCTACCAGATGCTCCACCTGAACCCAAGAAGAGACCAAGGAACACAGAGACCAGGAGGGAGGTGGACCGGCGGAGGTTCAGGGGGAGGGATGGAGGGCCAGGTCCATAGAGGGAAACAGAGAGAAGAGGAGCAAAAACAAAAAAACCAAAACAAAACAACAACCAAACACAAGTCCAGGAAGGACATAACGTTCAGTGTCCCAGGGCCGAACCGACAGGGCAGGAATCCAGAGAGGAGCAAGGTGGAATTGGAGCCATGCGGTCGAGACAGAAGCCTCCCAGGGCGGTGCAGAAAACCACCGCATCCGTGCGGTTGAGACAGAAGCCCACCAGGGCGGCGCAGAAGACCACCACATCCGTGTGGTCGAGACAGAAGCCCACCCCGGCAGCGCAGAAGACCATCACCTCCGTGCGGTCGAGACAGAAGCCCACCCGGGCGGCGCAGAAGACCACCACATCCATGCGGTCGAGACAGAAGCCCACCAGGGCGGCGCAGAAGACCACCACATCCATGCGGTCGAGACAGAAGCCCACCAGAGCGGCGCAGAAGACCACCACATCCAGGCGGTCGAGATAGAAGCCCACCAGGGCGGCGCAGAAGACCACCACATCCGTGCGGTCGAGACAGAAGCCCACCAGGGCGACGCAGAAGACCACCACTTCCGTGCGGTCGAGACCGAAGCCCACCAATTGCCAATTGCCAATTGCCAAATGCAAACACACACACAGCCTGCCGGCCTGGTCCAGCCATTATGTCAGTCACTTCCGACTTGAGTGCTGCCATCTGCCCCCTAATGAAACCGTGCATTGTGGCTCATCACACACACATACACCCTTTCTTCTTACACCCATGTAATTCAGAGAGAGAGAGAGAGAGAGAGAGAGAGAGAGAGAGATGCGGCAAACAAACACTTATACATGAACTTTCTCAATTAAAGCTGCAGAAACTCAAGATTTCGCTAAAATTACAAATGTTACTATTTTGGCATTTCTTTTTTTAGCCGTCATTTTAATCTTCTGGAGGATTGTGGGTAGTGCTTCATTGCAACACATTGCCAGTTCTTGATGGTGAAAAGTTTATACAGTATATATAATTAGATCATAGATGCATCATATGATCTCATGAAATAGATTTTCTCTTTTTTTTCTCAGCTTTCACACAGGTGCAGCAATATTTTAATTGCTCACGTATGACCAAAACATAATCACTTCTCTGTGTGATTTTACCTCTGGTTTCCATATAACTCTTCCATATAACTCTTTTATTGTTGGTTGCGTTGTTCTTTCTCATACAGAGTTAATCTTCTACACAGCAGATTTCAAGTTTGAGGAACAACATTTTTCTTGTTTGCCTTTTATTGTTATTTTGATTCAGATTACTTTTTATGGCAATCCTAATAATAGTTTTCACTGATGGGGAAATGTTACGATCGGAGACCCAAGGAAACACAGGAGACAAGAGATCCAATCGCAGTGTGGGTTTTAATGGGTAATCCAAATCAGAAAACAACAAGCAGGGGTCAAAACCGTAAATCCATCCAACAAATAAACAAACAGGGACAGGAACAGGAACGGGAACAGGAACTCGGAAGACGAGGAACTCGGAAGGCGAGGAAACTGGGTGACGGAAAGAAAGGACTCCATGAAAACAAATGGAAACAGACCGGATTATATAGGCAGGGTAATGACTATCAAGTGAAGATATCTGAGTGCAATTAACAGAAGTGCAATTACTGTGATGAAGGGACAAGGCTTTGTGGGAATTGTAGTGCCTGCAGTGAGGTGCCTATAGGGGAAATGAGACCACTAGTGGACACCCAGGGAAACAGAGACCAGACAGCGTGACATTACCCCCTCCTCCACGGAGCAGCTACCAGATGCTCCACCCGAACCCAAGAAGAGACCAAGGAACACAGAGACCAGGAGGGAGGTGGACCGGCGGAGGTTCAGGGGGAGGGATGGAGGGCCAGGTCCATAGAGGGAAACAGAGAGAAGAGGAGCAAAAACAAAAAAACCAAAACAAAACAACAACTAAACACAAGTCCAGGAAGGACATAACGTTCAGTGTCCCAGGGCCGAACCGACAGGGCAGGAATCCAGAGAGGAGCAAGGTGGAATTGGAGCCATGCGGTCGAGACAGAAGCCTCCCAGGGCGGTGCAGAAAACCACCGCATCTGTGCGGTTGAGACAGAAGCCCACCAGGGCGGCGCAGAAGACCACCACATCCGTGTGGTCGAGACAGAAGCCCACCCCGGCAGCGCAGAAGACCATCACCTCCGTGCGGTCGAGACAGAAGCCCACCCGGGCGGCGCAGAAGACCACCACATCCATGCGGTCGAGACAGAAGCCCACCAGGGCGGCGCAGAAAACCACCACATCCGGGCGGTCGAGACAGAAGCCCACCAGAGCGGCGCAGAAGACCACCACATCCGGGCGGTCGAGATAGAAGCCCACCAGAGCGGCGCAGAAGACCACCACTTCCGTGCGGTCGAGACCGAAGCCCACCAGGGCGGCGCAGAAGACCACCACATCCGTGTGGTCGAGACAGAAGCCCACCAGAGTGGCGCAGAAGACCACCACATCCGTGCGGTCGGGACAGAAGCCCACCCGGGCGGCGCAGAAGACCACCACAGTGGGATCGATGACACCGGAGAGCAAGTCTGGTTAGGCAAGTCTGAAACAGAGAACATGAACAAGTTAAGGGTGGCCTCCGTGGCCACGACAGGATCAGTCGAGCGCTCAGAGAGTTCAGCTGAGACGTGACGAGGCTCTGGAAGTTCCGCAGAAACGAGGAGAGGCTCTGGTAGTTCAGCCGAGATGAGGAGAGGCTCTAGCAGTTCTGCAGAGACGCGGGGAGGCTCTGGTAGTTCAGCAGAGACGCGGAGAGGCTCTGGTAATTCCGTGGTGTTTAGACTGGATTCAGGAAGATCAATGGTGACTTGACTCTGCTCATGAAGATCATTGGTGACCTGACTCTGTTAATGAAGATCATTGGTGACCTGACTCTGCTCATGAAGATCATTGGTGACCTGACTCTGCTCATGAAGATCATTGGTGACCTGACTCTGCTCATGAAGATCATTGGTAACTTGCATTTGTTCATGAAGATGAATGGTGACTTGCCTTTGCCCATGAAGATCAATGGTGAGGTGCCTTTGCCCATGAAGATCAATGGTGAGGTGCCTTTGCCCATGAAGAACACCGGTGACTTGACTTTGCCCATGAAGATTACCGGTGACTTGACTAGACTCTAGAA
This sequence comes from Carassius carassius, assembly GCF_963082965.1. Lineage (NCBI taxonomy): Eukaryota > Metazoa > Chordata > Actinopteri > Cypriniformes > Cyprinidae > Carassius > Carassius carassius. The sequence continues at coordinate 38,506,480 of NC_081758.1, read as the reverse complement.
GGTCAACGGTGACTGGCCCTGACTCTGGAAGGTCAAAGGTGACTAGCCCCGACTCTGGGAGGTCAACGGTGACTAGCCCCGACCTTGGAGGGTCAACGGTGACTAGCCCCGACCCTGGAGGGTCAAGGTTGACTAGCCCCGACTCTGGAGGGTCAACGGTGACTAGCCCCGACTCTGGAGGGTCAACGGTGACTAACCCCGACTCTGGAGGGTCAACGGTGACTAGCCCCGACTCTGGAGGGTCAACGGGAACCTGACTCGACTCTGGAGGGTCAACGGGAACCTGACTCGACTCTGGAAGGTCAACAGGAAACTGACTCGACTCTGGAGGGTCCACTGTGGCGGCCATCTTGGGCAGTGGTGCTGGGCTGGCGGCCATCTTGGGCAGTGGCGCTGGGCTGGCGGCCATCTTGTGCTGTGGCGCTGGGCTGGCGGCCACCTTGTGCTGTGGCGATGGGCTGGCGGCCATCTTGTGCTGTGGCACTGGGCTGGTGGCCATCTTGCATCGTTGCGCTGGACTGGCGACCACCTTGTGCTGTGGCACTGGGCTGGCGGCCATCTTGTGCAGTGGCGCTGGGCTGGCAGTCCTCCTGTTTGTAGACCCCGGTCTAGAATCGGCCATCCCACCGGGAGAGACAGGTGTCGCTGGGGTATTCCACGGAGACCGATGTTGTAAGTAGAAAATGAATTCCGGTGTTGAAAATATCCTTAAGGGTCTCCTCATTATATCCCATACCCTCCGCCAAGGTCATTGCCCTCTTGGAGGAGGGTGGTTAATTTTAAATATATCGCCCTCCGCTCCACCATACTGGCTGGGGAACTGGAATGAAGTCCCACACCGCTGGATCTCGACATTGATGGAGTCCTTCTGTTACGATCGGAGACCCAGGGAAACACAGGAGACAAGAGATCCAATCGCAGTGTGGGTTTTAATGGGTAATCCAAATCAGAAATCAACAAGCCGGGGTCAAAACCATAAATCCATCCAACAAATAAACAAACAGGGAAGGAACAGGAACGGGAACAGGAACAGGAACTCGGAAGACAAGGAGCTCGGAAGACGAGGAAACTGGGGGATGGAATGAAAGGACTCCATGAAAACAAATGGAAACAGACCGGATTATATAGGCAGGGTAATGACTATCAAGTGAAGACACCTGAGTGCAATTAACAGGAGTGCAATTACTGTGATGAAGGGACAAGGCTTTGTGGGAATTGTAGTGCCTGCGGTGAGGTGCCTATGGGGAAGTGAGACCACTAGTGGACACCCAGGGAAACAGAGACCAGACAGCGTGACAGGAAATCTAAAAAAAAAAACAAAAAAAAAAAACAAGAGCCACTAACCAAACTGTCCAACTGCATGGTTCTTATTTACTTTTTAAATAAACGCAAATGTTTCAAGAGAAAATGCTTATGTATTATTTTCTAACTGAATATAAATTATTTACTGTAATTATTATTATTATTATTAATAATTTAAGTTTAAATGAAAAAAAATTGTGTGGTCTTAGACTTTATACTTTTATATTTATATAATATTATCTATTAATTATTGCTACACTACAAATAAATATAAACCTGTCAAGGGTGATACCAGTGATATATTAGCATCATTCTGATAATGTTATAGTTATTAATATTTATTAGTAGTAGTAGTAGTAGTTGTTGTTGTTTTTATTAATTTTATTTCAGTTTCAGTTATTTTAGTACATCAATTTAAACGTAAAAAAGAGAGCGCAATACTGCCTTGGCAACTAGGAAAACTGAAATGATATTTATCTTATTTTTATTTCATTTAATGTTTATTTTATTTATGGTTTTTGTTTTGGTTATAAGTGACTGTAAAAACCCAATATAAAAATTTTAACCTAGATCAACATGGTGTAAGAATGGTTATTTTTATATTTTTCAGTCTTTCTAAAGAAGCTGCAAGTTAAATCGTAAAATTTCACATGACAAATCTAAGACAGCAGTCTTCTGACGTCATACCTGGTGTATTTTTGACATAACTCACTAGATTTGTGACGGGTCAGCTGTATTTCAGGTAGATAACTGTATGAGATAAATGTGACAGATGTTGCCTGTAATCATAGTCACAGTGGCATGTCAGGCATGAGAAGGACAACCGTGTGTCTCCAAGACCTCTGAAGTAAGAAACTCTCCTTACTCACTGTGTGCTGCTCTCATCTCGTGATCTGAAAGGTAACAGTATAGCAGTATATCAAAACATAATTTCTTTTTTAATCCACTCTTACATGTGACCCCTTAAATATTATGAAGCTTCCGCTGTCAGGGCTCTACAACTGATTCATGCAGAAATGTAGGAAGGCCTATTCATATCACGAAATATTTCTATCTTTAAAAGTTATTTGTTTTACCTCAAACACATGTTCAAACCAGACAAACAGTGATAGAATTACAGGCTTTAGGACAAGCAAGCAATAAGCAATGAATCTATAAGTAACAACGTTTTTCCATTCTTCTATTGTCCAATTTTGGAGAGCCTGTGCGAGTTGTAGCTTCTGTATCCTGTTCTCAGCTGACAGGAGCATCACCTGGTGTGGTCTTCTGCTGCTGTAGCCCATCTGCTTCAGGGTTCGACGTGTTGTGTGTTCAGAGATGGTATTCTACATACCTTGGTTGTAGCAAGTGGTTATTTGAGTTACTGTTGTCTTTCTATCATCTCTAACCAGTCTGCCCATTCTCCTCTGAACTCTGACATCAAGGCATTTTCGTCCACACAACTCACTGGATATTTTCTTTTTTTCTGACCATTCTCTGTAAACCCTAGAGATGTTTGTGCATGAAAATCCCAGTATATCAGCAGTTTTGAAATACTCAGACCAGCCCGTCTGGCACTAACAACCATTTTACGTTTAAAGTCACTTAAATCCCCTGTCACAGTGTAAGATTAGGTTAAAGCACTGTGACTAGTCTCATACACAGTTAAGCAGTAATACATGGCAAACATTTTAACATCAAGCATGATTCGAATGCTGGCATATAAATGTATACACGGATCTGTGTAATGTTGTAGTGCATCTGTGTTTAATGAGTATGTTTTATGCTGTTTAATCTATTGCGATCACTGTTGTTACTTTCCAACCAAACTGATCCAAGCACCATTTCATATCATCTGCCATAAAACATTGAAATAACCACAGACACAAGTTCTTTATCTACTATCATTTATTGGCCAATAAACACACAAAGATTGCAAACACTCACCAGCTTCCATTTTCCAGAACCAAACCTGTGCAATATACAACCTGGGACTTTTATACACTTACCATGCTGAGCAGCAATTTTGCCGTGACATCAAATGGGTCACCAGTTCATGCCTGTATTAAAATGTATTGTTTCTGGTGTTTAAAGTCTTAATGGTTGTTTGATATGTGTGTTGAATTGTGTTTTTGTACTTATTTATTTTCATTCATGTATATTTTGTTGTGATTGTATGTATGTTTCTATACACAGAGGGGAAAAACCCTACCAATTGATTGATTTAGCTGAACTAGCTTTTAAATACTTTGTATATAGTGTATATTTTGTACAGTTTTATTTTCTTTTTGATTATTTTGTTACTTTTACACTGTGTGCACCAATAAAGCACCCTTCACCTGACTAAAAGCAGCTTCTGTGTCATTTTTGCCTCCTATCCCTCCGGTCAAATCATAACATCCCCTTTGTTCCCCATTCAGATGCTCGGTTTGAACTTCAGCAAGTCGTCTTCACCACATCTAGATGCCTTAATGCATTGAGTTGCTGCCATATGATTGGCTGATTAACAATTTGTGTTACCAAGCAATTGAACAGGTGTACCTACAGTTAGTGGCTGGTGAGTGTGTACATTTACATATATGAACAAGTTAGTTCAAAAGAACAAGATTTATTCAAAATATTAATCCTTTGTAACTATAAATGTCTTATTTAATTATTATTCCAAATACATTTTTGTGGTTTTCAAGGGCACCTCGATAAGGGAAACCTGCTAAAGTGAGTAACTGAATGCATTTACAAACAGCCCATTTCTCAAGGCCTTACATACAATGATCTCGCTAGATTAAATATGAAATATAAGGAAATGTATCTTTATTTACTAGGTATTTTAAAAACGTAATTGCCTTTGTATAGCAAAAGACTATGTCAGGAAATATTCAGTAATATTTACATTCCCAATTAAAATACTGTAAGTATATATACAAAAAAAGGCTAAAAACGCATTTACATGATGTTATCAGAAGAGTCTGATATGAATCAAAACAGCCACACAGGAGACTACAGTGACCTGTACCATTCCTAACATTACCCTCAAGTAGCCATTGAGATTGCTCTTCCTTGAAGTGACCATTGTACATACATACACAGCCTTTTGGAAATGGCCCTATTTTGTTATTATTATTATTAGAAACATCAAGTGCCCTACGAATGTACAAAAATGTCATTTGTACATAGAACGGGGGACGTCACTTCCTGTTTGTTGTTGGCGGCTGTACTGCGTTTGAGCTCCGTCACTATATTCTTTTCATTGACTATTTTTAACTCAAAAATCAATTTTATACATCATCGTTTCCGTTTATATAACGTGTGAATATATCCTCTATTGTATTCTACAACAAAAACAATCAGAGCGCCTCGCTATCACTCGTTTTATTTTGATCTCCCAGGTCCGCTATTAGCTTTTAGCCCGTTAGCATCAGCGGCGTGGTTGCAGCTAACTGCGCTTACATTGCTAATACTCTATTCACACACATTACCACTGCTGTACTCACTGTTACTTGCTTTAATGGCGGATGAATGTCTCCACTCTGTGCAGCTCGAGGCCGTGGGAAAGCAGATTCGCAAACCTGGAGGTGAGGCAGGCCCAGCTGAGAGAGCGGAGAGCCGCGCTGGAATCATCCCGGGCTGATGCTCACAAGTCCGGGGTAAGTATACAGCGATCTGCTAACAGTCCCACCACGTCTACTCCGTGTGTTTCTCTGCACAGGCCCGGTGCACCCAGGACGCGATCTTCCCAGATGTCCTTCACTGCGACGCCGGGACACCACGGACCCTGGGTGCATCCACAGCGGAGGACGCGAGCCGGGTCCCGGGCGACGACTTCTCCCCCTCCTGCCTTCGACATCTCCATCCGGAACCGCTTCGCTCCCCTCCGCGAGACAGGACGCGACGCTGTGATCATCGGAGACTCCATCGTCCGACACGTAAGTGCTACGTTAGCCGAAGGTAAAGTGCACACTCATTGTTTGCCTGGTGCTCGTGTTCTCTATGTTTCTGCGCAGATACCCGCGATCCTGAAGGTCGACGAGAGCCCCAGAGCGGTCGTGCTTCACGCCGGGGTTAACGACACCACGCTGCGGCAGACAAAGACGCTGAAGAGGGACTTCAGCAGCTAGATCGAGACGGTTCGCAGCACGATGCCCGCGGCGACGATCGTCGTGTCAGGACCACTGCCCACGTATCGACGAGGACACGAAAGGTTCAGTAGACTTTTTGCTTTAAATGAATGGTTGTTGTCATGGTGTAAAGAACAGAAACTGCTATTTGTTAATAACTGGAATCTTTTCTGGGAGCGTCCTAGGCTGTTTCGCGCTGATGGATTACACCCCAGCAGAATCGGAGCGGAGCTGCTCTCTGACAACATCTCCAGGACACTTCGCTCCATGTGACTAGTAAGACAATTCTCTAATAACTATTATGATGAGTTTTGTTCCACCCGCTTAAATGATAAAAGTACTTGCGCTGTAAAAACTATTAGAAAATAGTTTTGATGTACTCTGCTTGACTGAAACCTGGCTAAAACCAAATGATTATTTTGGTCTAAATGAGTCTACTCCACCAAACTACTGTTATAAGCATGAGCCCCGTCAGACTGGTCGTGGCGGAGGTTTTGCAACAATATATAGTGATATTCTCAATGTTACCCAGAAAACAGGATACAGGTTTAACTCTTTTGAAATACTTCTGCTAAATGTTACACTGTCAGACATGCAAAAGAAATCTAATGTATCTCTTGCTCTGGCTACTGTGTATAGACCACCAGGGCCGTATACAGAATTCCTAAAAGAATTTGCAGATTTCCTCTCAGACCTTCTAGTTACAGTTGATAAGGCGCTAATCATGGGAGATTTTAATATTCACGTTGATAATGCAAATGATACATTAGGACTTGCGTTTACTGACCTAATAAACTCCTTTGGAGTCAAGCAAAATGTCACCGGGCCCACTCATCGTTTTAATCATACACTAGATCTAATTATATCGCATGGAATCGATCTTACTGCTATAGATATTGTACCCCAAAGTGATGATATTACAGACCATTTCCTTGTATCGTGCATGCTGCGTATAACTGATATTAACTATATGTCTCAGCGTTACCGTCTGGGCAGAACTATTGTTCCAGCCACCAGAGACAGATTCGCAAATAACCAGCCTGATCTATCTCAACTGCTATTTGTACCCAAAAATACACATGAATTAGACGAAATTACTGACAACATGGGCACTATTTTCTCTAATACATTAGAAGCTGTTGCCCCCATCAAATTGAAAAAGGTTAGAGAAAAACGTACTGTGCCATGGTGTAACAGTAATACTCACTCTCTCAAGAAAGTAACTCGTAGTCTTGAATGCAAATGGAGAAAAACTAACTTGGAAGTTTTTAAAATTGCTTGGAAAAACAGTATGTCCAGCTATAGACAGGCTCTAAAAACTGCTAGGGCAGAGCATATCCACAAACTCATTGAAAATAACCAAAACAATCCAAGGTTTTTATTTAGCACAGTGGCTAAATTAACAAATTACCAGACGCCACCTGATTCAAATATTCCACCAACGTTAAATAGTAATGACTTTATGAATTTCTTCACTGATAAAATAGATAACATTAGAAATACAATAGCGAATGTAGATTCTACAGCGTCTAACACTTCAGTTTCATCCATCGCACCCAAAGATAAACTGCAGTGCTTTACAAATATAGGACAGGAAGAGCTAAATAAACTTATCACTGTATCTAAACCAACAACATGTTTATTAGATCCTGTACCCACTAAATTACTAAAAGAGCTGTTACCTGTAGCCGAAGAACCGCTTCTCAATATCATTAACTCGTCGTTATCTTTAGGTCACGTCCCAAAACCATTCAAGCTGGCGGTTATCAAGCCTCTTATTAAGAAACCAAAACTAGATCCTAGTGTACTGGCAAATTATAGGCCTATTTCAAATCTTCCATTTATGTCTAAAATTTTAGAAAAAGTTGTGTCTGCTCAATTGAGCACCTTCCTGCATAAAAATGATCTGTATGAAGAATTTCAGTCAGGTTTTAGGCCCCACCATAGCACAGAAACTGCACTTGTTAAAATTACAAATGACCTGCTTCTTGCGTCAGATCAAGGCTGCATCTCATTTCTAGTCTTACTTGATCTTAGTGCTGCGTTCGACACCATAGATCATGACATACTCATAGATCGATTACAAAACTATACAGGTATTCAAGGGCAGGCTCTAAGATGGTTTAGATCCTACCTGTCCGATCGCTACCATTTTGTTTACTTAAATGGGGTGTCATCTCATTTATCATCAGTAAAATATGGAGTGCCACAAGGATCCGTCCTAGGTCCCCTTCTATTTTCAATATACATGTTGCCCCTTGATAATATTATTAGAAAACACGGAATTAGCTTCCACTGTTATGCTGATGATACTCAGCTATATATCTCAACGAGACCAGATGAAACTTTCCAATTATCTAAGCTAACAGAGTGTGTTAAAAATGTAAAAGATTGGATGACAAATAATTTTCACCAATTAAATTCGGATAAGACAGAGATATTAATTATTGGACCAAAAAACACCACACAGAATCTTGTAGATTACAATCTGCAACTAGACGGATGTACTGTTACTTCCTCTACAGTCAGAAATCTGGGTGTTATATTGGACAGCAATTTGTCTTTTGAAAATCATATTTCCAATGTTACAAAAACTGCATTCTTCCATCTTAGAAACATTGCCAAGCTACGAAACATGTTATCTGTTACTGATGCAGAAAAGCTAGTTCATGCTTTCATGACCTCTAGACTGGACTATTGTAATGCACTTCTAGGTGGTTGTCCTGCTTCGTCAATAAACAAGCTACAGGTAGTCCAAAATGCAGCAGCTAGAGTCCTTACCAGGTCAAGAAAATATGATCATATTACCCCAATTTTACAGTCTCTGCACTGGCTACCTATTAAGTTCTGTATCAGTTACAAATTATCATTACTTACCTATAAGGCCCTAAATGGTTTAGCTCCTGCGTACCTAACTAGCCTTCTACCACGCTACAACCCATCACGCACCCTAAGGTCACAAAACGCTGGACTTTTGGTAGTTCCTAGGATAGCAAAGTCCACTAAAGGAGGTAGAGCTTTTTCACATTTGGCTCCCAAACTCTGGAATAGCCTTCCTGATAATGTTCAGGGTTCAGACACACTCTCTCTGTTTAAATCTAGATTAAAACCGCATCTCTTTCGCCAAGCATTCGAATAATGTATCTCTTAAATTGTGAGTGTAGTTGCATCTGCATTTTTATTCTTTAGCTTGGGTTAAACTAATTTTACTTTGTTGGATCAGCAGCTATGCTAATGATGTCTCTATTTTGTTTCTATGTTTTGCCACAGGATTTACATCCCGTGGTAACTAGGATTTACACATGCTCCAGTCTGGATCCAGAACACCTGAGAAGAGATGATGCTGACCCTCAGAGGACCCCAGATGATGCTAACCTTGAATCAACAAACAGAACTATCAATTATTGCTACATGTGTGACTGCATCATATAATTACTATTAATTAATAATATTGATAGTTCATCATCTAGCTGACTACGTCTTGTATTATTATTATTATTTTTATTTTTCTAAAATCCTTTCAAACGTGCACAAACTACTAGCTACTACTAAATATTGTAGAAACATAATTTTCTGTAAAGTTGCTTTGTAACGATTTGTATTGTAAAAAGCGCTATACAAATAAACTTGAATTTGAAATTGACATTTTTTTCTATTTTTCTATTTCTGCACCATCAAGATCAGAAGCCCCACCCAAATGAAATCTCACCGGTCCAAAACACTGATCTACACCATAGTGCATTAAATGTCACTCATCTTCTGATTGGCTGTAGTTTATTACATTAAAGGAATAGTTCACCCAAAAAGAAAAATTGCTGAAATTTTACTCCCCCTCAGGCTTGAGTTTGTTTCTTCATGGGGAACATATTTGCAGAAATTTAACTTTGAATAATTTGCTCACCATATATGTTCCTCTGCAGTGACTGGGTGCAGTCAGCTGAAAAAAGCCTCAAAATAATTCACAAATAATTCACTTCATTCCACCCATAAACAAATCTATCAAGACATTTTATTGCTTGGCCAAAATAAGAGATCTATCCATAATATTGCTTTCTCCAGTGAAAAGTCATCATGTCTGAATCAGGAAAGAAATATGCAAGTATGAATGAATGAATGAATGAATATGTTACTGATTATAGATTACTGATTACTGATTATAGACATTTTAACTAGACGCGATTGTTAACAATTAAAATGGCATAATTATTAATAATAATAATTATTTATTTTTTACAAACACAGCTTTTTACTGCAAAATACGTTAATTGATGGACTGGAGGAATGTGAATTACTTGTGGATTATTGTGATGATTTTATCAGTTGTTTGAACTATCATTTAGACATCACCCATTCACTGCTGAGGATCTATTGGTGGGCAAGTGATGTTATTCTGAATTTCTCCAAATCTGTTTTGATGAAGAAACATTATAACTAATGTAATGTCATATTTTAATGGATGTATTGTAACAATGTACTTTTTACAGATTCAACTCAGATGTACCTCTTTTGGGGCTGCAAATTGTCTGAAGAGCTACAGTATGTCAAAAGACCGGCTCTGATCTTCCATGCAATGCTTTTGGGAAAACCTGTCGAGCCACAGTAGCCATCTTAAACTGCATCATAGCTCGTCTGGAGAAATATCTGAGGAATGGTTTAAAGGGGTCATATGGCTTTGCTAAATAAAACATTAGTTTGTGTAATGCAATGTTTTTACGTGGTTTAAGCTTAAAAAACACATTATTTTCCACATACTATATATTATTGTTGCTGCTCTATGCCCCGTCTTTCTGAAACGCATTGATTTTTTACGAAGTTCTGAAAAAAGCAATGTGCTCTGATTGGCCAGCTATCTAGTGAATTGTGATTGGCCAAATTCCTCAAGCATGAGACAGAAATTTACCAGGTTCAGGAAACTTTCCTCCATAAAATGCATTGCACACTCAAATATTTGTGTTGTACAGTTCTGCAAAAGTGTTGTAAAAAAAAACGTAACCTCTGATTTGTAGTTGTGTCCTCTTTTTTTTTTTTAAGGCCAAACAGTAGTTTAGCTTTTTAACAAAACACACAGCGTTTCTATGACATGGTGGCGGCAATAATACTACAGGGTTGTGGTTAGAAGGGATACAGCTCAGACCGGAAATGAACAATGAAATAAATTTTACCTACACCTTATGATAATAATAAAAAAAGTAATTATTGTTGTACAGTAGAGCTGCAACTAACGATTATTTTTTCTGTCGACTAATCTAACGATTATTTTTTTCGATTAGTCGACTTCTCTAACGATTATTTTTATTAAAATAAATTATTAATCTAGTGTTCTTTTTTTGATTAGCTAATGAATCCTTTGGTTAACTTTACAAAAAAAAAAATAAATAAGCACAACTTCTAATATAATATTTCAACCTTTATTCTTTTTTTTTCCAAAAATACTTAAATGTGGTTGAAGTTTTTGTAGTATACAAAATTAAAGAGGCAAAGAAAATTATTTTAAAACGGTAAATATGAGTTAACGATAGCGTTTATAATTAAACCACCGTAGCCACAAATTGACAGTTGTCTTAGACGTCATGAAATGTTCTTTAGCATCACAAACCGTAAAATGTAGTCAGGGTTCTGCTATGGTTTATTTTCATAATAGGTAAACACAGGTCACAAGTTAACATGATCACATTTCCTTGATTCAGCAGCTGCACGATGTGCCTCCGAGAGTCCTGTCTTGAATCCAGAGATCTGGAGCTGATTAGGTGTAGATCAGTAGCTCGGTGGTTCGTGACTGTTGTCTTGTGGCACGCCGTCTTTTAACGCTTGTTCGAAACCCGCACCAACACAGACTTAGTTAATTTTTTTATTTTTTTTTTTATCCTACTTACTTCAGCCGCTACGGGTGATCATACCAATAACTTGTAATCCTTACAAGAATATCAGAATCATTATTTGTGTATACATTTGGGCGGTGTTATGCAAATCTTTCCACACAGTGACATAGATATGGGCGGGCGTGTTTGAACGAGCCATTTTAGGAAGGCGTGGCATTCACTTTTATACAGAATATCTCTTTGGGTTTGAGACTTTAATCTTTGCGACTTTACAAATCTTCTGTATGCACAAATTTATTTTACACTCCAAAGATGAAGGAAAAAATGAAATCACATCCTATGGCCCCATTAAACCACAAAATCACAATCCACAATCAGTCACAAACTTGTTCTAATGGTGATGATCCCCTCATATCTTTCCTTTTAAAATGAATCACTACATTAATTATAGATGCACGCAGATATATTTTCATATCGTATTGGGTCATGGTGGTTAATACATGCAACGTAGTTGAGAAGTAATGAATAATCACCACTGTACCATTGAGCAACACACTTAATCCTAGGTTGATCCATAGTGGCAGTCTCTATATTTCAAGTCACTTACTGTAATTTAAAAAAGTCAACTAATCGACTGCAATTAGGGGGGGAAAGGTTGCAATTTATGGTAAAGGTTAGAACTATTGTTGACCAATTACAGTGACAATGTACAAACAATTTAGAGATGAGTGCTGCTAAAAAGGAAAAAAGCCAGTGGTTAGCTTTCTGCATTCATCTCACTGCTGGTCACTTGAAAGTACTTGACACTCAGTTCTGGCCATAATCACCTGAACAATAACTGTCATGTGACTAATCACTCTACAGTTGCATGAAAATTACATCATAATACTCTGACTGGCTGAGGCCATGGCACTACAAATACACACAGTCCCCAAAAAACCTAATGATTATCCTAAGCTGTGATGATAAGTGTAGCAGATAGGAAAAATATAAGTCTATTTTAATTTGAGCAGACTGCAGTTTAAACCATTTACCAGCATTAACTGGACTTCTCAGTCAACTATAGCAGAGAACAAGATGTCTTGGTTATGTCCGGTAACCCTCGTTCCCTGATGGAAGGAATGGAGATGTGTGTCGGAATGGCAGTATGGGGGTCATCCTTGAGAGCCCCAATCATATCTGAAAGAATCAGAAAAGGCCAATTAAAAATTGTTGTGCATGTGAGGCCATGCGAGGGGGAGTGCTTTATAGGGAGGTGACTGTGGTGGGCTACATCATATGGGTGACCAACATGGAAACCAGTACATACCGAGCACCAGGTGCAATGCAAGGGCTTACCTGGAATGGGAAGCTCCACAAGTAGTGGGCCTGGTGATGAGTTCCTCCACTGACTCTACTGCAAAGGTGCTAAAGAGATGGAAAGAGATTGTCTAGGGTTCCCCATCCCTGGGGATGGTTCTGGATGTGGGTGCCAGATTGTGCCCTTCCACTGAAAAAGAAGGGAATTTGCCAGGGAGGGGCCAACTTCATGAGCTCTGAAAACCAAGTCTGGTTGGGCCAAAAGGGCACAACCATCAGGACTTGTTCCTCGTCCTCCCTGATCTTTACTCCCAAAAACTGTTAAACAAAGTTCTCTACAGTATCACCTTGGGAGATTGGGGTGTCAAGAAAGCAAACCTTCTCAGCATCCTTCATCTCTGCAAGGTTAAGCCACAGGTTGTGCTCCTGGACAGTCTATGTGGATATCGCATAACCTAGGGCCTATGCCGTAGTCTTCGTATTTCTGAGAGCATAGTTGGTTGCCGAACAAAGTTCCTGGAGCAGCTCTGGGTCAGGACTACTCTTGTCCAGATCTTTCAATGCTTTTTCTTGATGGACCTTCAGGATGGCCATAGACTGGAGGGTGGTGGTGGCTTGTCCAGCAGCATTGTATGCCCTCGCCGTCAAAGACAAGGTAAACTTACATGCCTTGGATGGAAGACGCAAAAGATTCTGCCAGGTGGCAGTCTTCTGGGGTGGAGAGTGGTGGAAATTACTCCAACCCAATGCTTTCCCTCAGATTGAGAAACACTGTGGTGTAGTATAATATAGTATATTCTTTCACTAGGTTGATTAGGTATTTTAAACATCTAGTATATGTACCCAGAGGGCACCGTACGTCAATATTACATCAGGTTGCCGCTGGACAACAACGTTGGACAGACATTTATATTTGGTTGACATCAGTATTTGACATTGTTTTAACGTTGGCTTAATATTGAATTTTGTTTATTTTACAACATAACCTAAAAATAGTTGTGTGCCTACTGGGTATATTTGCTAAGCTAGCATTGCTTGCTTAAAAGCAGTGAGAATGGAGGTTTGAATTTCTGACACAAAGGAGACTGACCAAATTAATTCCGTAATTTAGAAAGACTAGTATCAGCACTTTTATTTTATCATTATACAGAGTGTAAGTTCATCACAAGTTCAATATGATGTGGTCTTTCTGTTTTTGACGGTTTCATGGTTTTGTTCCCACAGCTCCCAGATAATTGTTGCAATGGTAATTTTTTCTGAGCTCAGAAGGGCAAGCTTTGCATTTGGTGTAATTCATGTTGCAGAATAGCAATTAAATTTGTATTTGGTTTAAAAAATAGATTCAATGCAGATCAATCAGACATGTGCATCCTGAATTCATGAGACAATAGTACTGTTCCTCTCTAAGCATTTTTAGACTATAGAGTATATGTAAATATATGTAGTGGGTATAGAAAAGTATAACCGCCCTTTAAAATAATCACATTTTGTTGCTTTGCAGCATGAAATGAAGATGGACAATTTTTTCTTTTATCCAGCTAAATTTACTTAGTGCAACTTACAGCATCCAAGTGAAAGATATACAGTAACACCAACATGTAAAAAAAACTGAATCACTGAGTTGGCAAAAGGATCACCAGTCTTTTGTTGAACGAACTTTTTTGCTTTAATTACAGCCTTTAGTCTGTTGGGATATGTCTCTACTAACTTTGCACATATAGACTTTGCAATAATAATCAATGCTGTGTGTTTTGGGTCATTGTCATGTTGTAAGGTAAACCTTCTTCCCATTGACAACTTTCTGGCAGAGGGCAGTAGATTTTCCTAGAGAATTTGATGTTATTTTGCCCTATCTGTATTTCCTTCTATCCTGACAAGTGCTCCAGTTCCAGCTGCAGAGAAACACTTTCATAACAGGATATCACCACCTCCATGCTTTACTGGAGGAATGCTGTTATTTGGATGGTGAGCTGGACTGGATTTCCACCAGACATATCATTTGGTAATGAGGCTAAATAATTCAATAATCTGCCTCAGAATCTTCAAGGTGTGATTTGGCAAAGCTCAGTAGTGACTGCATGTGCCCTTTTTTAAGGAGTAACTTTTTTTCTTGCAACCCTAAAATACAAGCCACATTTGTGGAGAGTTCGTGATATTGTTGTCACATGCAAACAATGACCACTCTTTGTCATAAATTCCTGCAGCTGCTTCAGTGTTTCTGTTGGCCTCTTGGTTACCTCTCTGACCAATTTCCTTCGGTTCTTTCATCCAGTTTGGAGTGGCATCCTGATTCAGGGATGGTCTGTGTTGTACCAAATACCCTGCACTTCTTAATAATACAGTACACTTTGATCGATCTCTGTAGATCTCACCTTCTCACACGCCACGATTGGTCGATTATGTATGATACCTGCATGTTATTGGTCAAACTACTTTGGATGTTTTAGGCAATATAGAAATCTTGGCAGGGATGGGTCCTGGGAAAATGGCTCATATGGTCACCCTAGTGTCTTGTCACCAGGGTTCTAAATGAACACCCGCCAACTCGCCAAATGCGGCTTAAAATTCATTTTGGCGGGTGTTAATTAAAACTTACTAGCCAGTTTGGCTGGTGATACATGATACGAGGCTCTGTTCTTGGTCATTTATCCCCCTGGCAGCATTTCCTACATTTCCCATGAACACTGTGCTGTAATGCTACGTGATGACGTTTCATATGCCCATTGGCTGCACGCAGTTTGCAGTGAAACCAGCGCGAAAAAACATGGAAACGAATAGAGCATCCATCAGAAAACACAAGGTAGAAGAACGAATGGAGCCAGAGCAGGGAGCATAGACTGAAAGAGGAGGGAGTTAGCTATTAAAGAAAAAAATTAAGATTAAACTAAATGCGGTGGTGGTTGGGACAGATTTCTAGGGGCGAAAAGAGGAACAAGGCAGGGGATGAGGATATCGACAGAGAAACAAAGAAAAGAAAATTTAATGCCAAATGGCTGACGGGTCATGAATGGCTTGTGTTTGATCACAAGAATGTCGTAATGCTTTGTCAGGATTGCCGCATGTAAGTTACGCGAAAGAAAAAAACAAAACAAGCAATTTCGTGGTGGTAACTAATAATTTTAAATTTGAGTCAGTGTATATTTTGTTGTATGCATTGTACTTTATATGTGTTTTTCATGCCAACAATGGTAAAAAAATGATCAAATGCATTCAGTGGGACTCATAATTTATGTTATTTTTACCGGAAAAAAAATGGCTAGTGGAAATTCTGATTGGCTGGTAACTTTAGAAAGTTACCAGCCACATTGGCTGGTGATCAAAAAAGTTAATTTAGAACCCTGCTTGTGACCCATAGTTGATTGTTTGCTTCAGTTGCACTACCAGGTACTGAAATTCTCCAGGAAAGCTATTTTCATGCTGAGCTCATCAAAATGACCACAGCTGACCACAGTTGAAAGACAAATGGCTTTGTGTGTCATTGAGAAAGTGATTAGCTACACCTGACTGAGTCTCCAGTCCATTCTTTTCTTTTTTATTTTTTTTATTTCACTTGGATGCTATAAGTTGCACTGAGTAAATACAGCTGGAAAAAAACAATAACTGTGTCCTTCCTCATTTCAGGCTGCAAAGCAACAAAATTTGATTATTTTTAAGGGGGTTTTCAGTTTGTGTGTGAGTATCCACTTGCCTCAGTGTTTGTGGGTGTATCACAAGGTAGAAAGTCCTGCGATTATTTTCAGACTTTCTGCTCTTTCAAAATGATGATGCTCCATTTTAGCACAGGGTTGCATCACTTTGCATTTCAGAATGTAAAGAGAGCAAAGAGTCGTAAATTAATCATAGCGTTCTGAAATATATACCATGGTAGCATTCAGTGGCTCAGAGCAAGCAAAAAGCATGAAAATGAAATGTTGGCAGGGAAATTTCTCAATTCATGTCATTGACAGCATGCAGTTCCATTGCTTGAACACTTAAAGAGATTTACTTACTGTATATGCAAAATGATCCAAATTCAGACGAAGCCCACACGTACCACAGGCATAAATCATTACATCACTTCAGATTTTATATACTGCTGCAAACTTGTTTTTAGATGACTTTTAGGACTGAAAACTAAAGATTTGCATATGTATATTTGCAACCAGAGACTATATTATATATTATAGTATAGTATATAATATATTATTAAACATTTTATTTATTTATAAATGTATTTGAATTTTATATAAGTTCATTTATTCATTCATTCTTCCTAGTTGTCAAATGTTAGTTTTGGGCATGTCCACAGTTAATGTGACCTGTGGTAAAGATCTCAGAAAATCTCAAGCAGTATTTGTTTGCAGATGCCACATGGTTTTGATATTTGTTCACATAAGGGAAATTTTGACATTTATAGGTGTCCAAATACTTTTTTGGGTTCACTCTACTTAGATATATTAAGCATGTTATTTGATATTGGAAAAGCCAGTTTTCAGATCCACAATTTGTCCTCCTTTTTCTGCATCTGACTATTGCAAAGCCTTTTACGAACAAAAGAAACACTACAGAGGGATACTCTGATTTATGAGAGGAAATGTGCAATATGGCAAAGTCCTCCAATATGCATAGTAGGCCTATTACAGAAACACATGCAAATTGGCTGAATCATGTGAATAAACATTAGGGTCAAAAAGAGATCTGTTGGGGAAAATTGTTTTCAGTTTTTTTTCTTCAGTTTTTTATAAAGATAGCCAACAGGCAAAATAGCCTCAGTGTCTGTTCATTTAAAACGAAACCACGTTTCCCTGGTCATTTTTACAGGAATTGTTGCATTAATGATCTAATTTCAATATCAGAACAAGGACGGAAATTTGGAAGATTAATAATAACTCGAGGCAAGTTATGACTCACACCCCTTACTGAGCCACAATGGTTAACCTGCACTGTTTTCCATTTTTCTTGCCCCTTTCATTATCTTCCCAATGTAATATTCAGTTTGTTGAATGTTTGCTTTTTTAAGGATACTGTCTTCTTCTCATATCTGTGCATTCGATTCATGCAAAAACATAATTCATCACTGGTTTGATAAATAAGTCTTTATTTCTGAGGGCAAAAGTACTGTAGAACCTGACCAAAAGCGGCACAACAAAAACACATATTTGTTAACAAGGCCTGCAGTGCTCCAGAGCTGACATTCATGACATCTGGTGTTATAAATACCATTTGTTTACAAGAGTAGAAAAGCTATAGAAATATCACTGTACAAAATGTACACAGCCATTTGTCTTCATTTTTTGCTCAAAATGTGATTTTCATTCACAAGGTTTTATGAAAGGAAACTCCACGAGGAGGTGAAATGTGTGGGAAAGGAGTTTGGAGCACAGTTTGATTTTGAGATAATTATTAAGATTGGCTATTAATCATTACAAATGGCTAACTGAATGACAAACAAAAAATGAATAAATAAATAAATAAAAATTATGACAGCGGATCAAAAAAAGAAAGGCTTCTGTGAAAGTTTGAAGTACATTTACTGATGAGGCCTGAAACTAAAACATTTTGTATGTGTAATGTAAGGTATTTTATTTTAGGTTCATTATAATGACGATTATAAAGCTCGTTTTAAATGTATAGGCCTACTTCAATTATGAAATAAATATTATTTGAGTATTTACAGTATGTGTTACAAACATAAATGAAGTATTTCATTGTTCAATGATGCTTATATATACTTACATCAGTAATCCATTTAAATGCATACTAATTAAGAATCTCTGAAATACAATTGAATGAATATTTCTGGCATGGTCACAGACAACCTGATCTGCCTAGCACTAATCTGATTGATTGACCTATGCAAATTCTGGGAGGTTGCCAAATACTATATTCTTGTTTAAGTGGGAGGTTCTCTACAGTATTTCTAAGTTTGCCCAAAAATGGAAAATTTGCTGAAAATGTATTCAAGATAGATATGTTTATTTATTCATCAGAACAGATTTGAAATGTAGCATTACATCTCTTGCTTACCAGTGGATCCTCTGCAGTAATTGGGTACCATCAGAATAAGAGTCCAAAAAGATGATAAAAACATCACGATAATCCACATGTAATCCACTAATCTCCAGTCCATCAATTAATGACTTGTGAAGTAAAAAGCTGTGTGTTTGTAAGAAACAAATCTGTCAAAAAGGCAATTTGACCACAATCCACAATTCATCCAATATTATCCTCAGAATCATTATTCACCAACCATATTTGTTTAGAACTGTTTTTGCAGGTAAATGGTGTTTGGTCTGTGCGTATTTCTCTCCTGATTTAAACAAACAACCTTTTTTTACTGGAGAAAGCTATATTTTGCATAAGGAATTTTAGACAGAAGCAACAGTATGAAGTTAAAATGCGGATTGACGGATTTATGGTAATGATGTATTTGTTTCTTACAAACAAGCAGCTTTTTGCTTCACAAGATGTTAATGGATGCAGTGAAGTGGATTACTTTTGGATTATTGAATGTTCTTATCAGCTGTTTAGACTCTCATTTTGACGGCACCCATTCACTGCAGAGGATCAATTAGTGAGCAGGTGATGTAATGCTAAATTTCTCCACATCTGTTCCAATGAACAAACAAACACATCTACATCTTGGATGGCCTGAGGGTGAGTAAATTTTCAACATATTTAACATTTTGTGCAATAGTTGATGGTGCAGTGATGTTGATTTACAGTAAATGTTTACTTTCATCCTTTTATGCAGCATAAATGATTTTGGGATACATTCAAGGTTCTCACACCAGCAACTTTTTCAAGCTGCTGCTAAACTTTCTAGCAAAAAATAAATAAATCCATGAAGGGTCACAGTATGAATCTTCATGTGAATGTCAAGTATTTACTTATAATAACTGCCAAACACTTGGGCAGATCGGCACTGTGTACACAGGGAGGCCATAAGGCATATTTCAGAATATTGATTGATGGGAAATCTTCAGTCAAGTTTGGTTTAATTCATTACTTAAATCACTTTCAACAGAACGGGTCACAATAAATGAAATGTAAATAACGGTAATGAACTGATTAAAGAAAAACAAAGATATCTCCCTCCACACATTCTAGGAAACGTTCAGAAAGCTAATCAGAGTATGATGATATCCGATGCGTCTTACAAATGAGTGCCATGAGAGAGATAGAATGTGTGATATGCCTTTCAAACGAAGCATCAGAGGTGAAGATTGTTAATGAATTCTCTTGCTCACAGGGTTGTTTGGTCTAATTATCCAGAATGTGAATTATTTGTTAATTATCAAAGCAGCAAATCACTCGCCTACGTTGAAAATTACATGAAAATGTGCCTCAAAGCAGGGCGTGTTGAAAAATTAACAATTCTGGGTTGGTTAATGACTTATGGAATTAGCTGTTATGTATGGGGGTGCTTCTTTTATGCCGTAACGTGATGGTAAACATGTACTATCATAAGTAATTAAGTGCTTTGCATTTTAATCAGATGTTTCTGAGCAGCATGTTTACTGTGTGGAGGGTTCAGGTTATTGTGGCTACAAGCTTTCATTTAATGCTGCACAGCTCAACCAGCCCATCTTCCGGGTCTAAAAATTTTAAAGATCATTTGAAAGAGGATAAAAACAAAGGTTAAAACTTTTTAACATTAGAAACATTATTACTTTGCATATTGCTTATCAGATCATTAGTGAATGTGCATTCGCAATGTTTGAAATGTCCACCAGATGAAAAACGTGAAAGTCTGATGGTCTAGAAAATAATGCACAAACAATTTGTGATCCATTACTTTACAGTAATAATGATGTCTGGCATAAGAAATACCACCAGTAATGTTTGTTGCTGACTTTTTAAATAAAAAATTATTGTAAGTTTGACCCCAAATAAAATCATACAAAATGCTATTTTTTCTCATTAATATTTATATGTGAATGCACATGAACTACTGACATGTTCCTGGGCATTACATGACATACATTTTATGAATGCTTGAAAAAAAACTCAGTGTGAAATTTCTGTGCAGTTGAGAGTTTTGCACACTTTAGAGTGTTGAAGATGGTTACTAGGGCATTGCTATGCAGTTGCTATGGTGTTCTGAATAGTTGCAAAGCTGTTGCTTAGTTTCTAAGATATTCAATTTTCTAGCAGGTTCTTCTGTTTATGTGATTTTTTTGGCCAATTGATATATATATATATATATATATATATATATATATACATACATACATACATACATATATATATATATATATACATACTGTATATACTGTATACTGTATATATATACAGTATATACACTGAACAAAATTATAAATGCAACACTTTAGTTTTTGCCCCAATTTTTCATGAGCTGAACTCAAAGATCTAAGACTTTTTCTATGTACACAAAAGGCCTATTTCTCTCAAATACTGTTCACAAATCTGTCTAAATCTGTGTTAGTGAGCACTTCTCCTTTGCCAAGATAATCAATCCACCTCACAGGTGTGGCATATCAAGATACTGATTAGACCACATGATTATTCCACAGATATGGCCACAATAAAAGGCTGCTCTAAAATGTGCAGTTCTACTGTATTGGGGGGTCTGGGTGGGGGGGGGGGGGGGCTCCGAAAACCAGTCAGTATCTGGTGTGACCACCATTTGCCTCACGCAGTGCAACACATCTCCTTCGCATAGAGCTGATCAGGTTGTTGATTGTTGCCTGTGGACTGTTGCACCACACAATGGATTTGCGAAGTTGCTGGATATTGGCAGGAACTGGAACATGCTGCCGTATACGCCGATGCAGAGCGTCCCAAACATGCTCAATGGGTGACATGTCTGGTAAGTATGTTGGCCATGCAAGAACTGGGATGTTTTCAGCTTACAGGAATCGTATACACATCCTTGCAACATGGGGCCGTGCATTATCATGCTGCAACATGAGGTGATGTTCGTGGATGAATGGCACAACAATACGGCCTCAAGATCTTGTCACGGTCTCTCTGTGCTTTCAAAATGCCATCATTAAAACGCACCTGTGTTCATTCTTCATTACATACACTGGCCCACATGACGCCATACATGCTGTCTGCCATCTGCCCTGTACAGTGAAAACCGGGATTCATCCATGAAGAGAACACCTCTGCAAAGTGCCAGATGCCATCGAATGTGAGCATTTGCCCACTCAAGTTGGTTACGATGATGAACTGCAGTCAGGTCGAGACCCCGATGAGGACCACGAGCATGAAGATGAGCTTCACTGAGACTGTTTCTGACAGTTTGGGCAGAAATTCTCTGGTTATGCAGACCAGTTGTTGCAGCAACTGTCTGGGTGGCTGGTCTCTGACAATCTTTGAGGTGTAGATGCTGGATGTGCAGGTCCTGGGCTGGTGTGGTTACACGTGGTCTGCGGTTGTGAGGCCGGTTGGATGTACTGCCAAATTCACTGAAACTCCTTTGGAGATGGCTTATGGTAAAGAAATAAACATTCAATTCATGGTGGACATTCCTGAAGTCAGCATGTCAATTGCACACTCCCTCAAAATGTGGGACATCTGTGGCATTGTGCTGTGTGATAAAACTGCACATTTTAGAGTGACCTTTATGCTGTTTATGCAGCATCTTGATATGCCATACCTGTGAAATGGATGGATTAACTCGGCAAAGGAGAAGTGCTCACTAACACAGATCTAGACTTGTGAACAATATTTGAGAGAAATAGGCCTTTTGTGAACATAGAAAAAGTCTTAGATCTTTGAGTTCATCTCTTGAACAATGGGGGCAAAAATAAGTGTTTTTTTTTTGTTCAGTGTATATACTGTACACACACACACACACACACACACACACACACATATATATGTATATATATATATATATATATATATATTTTTTTTTTTTTTTTTTTTTTTTACAGTGTAGAGTTTTGTCAGTGGTTGCAAGGGCATTGCTATGTGGTTAAAAAGGTGTTGTGAGTGTCTAGTTTGTTTGTTTTTTAGCCCATTGCAGTGCAGTTGCCATGGTGTTATTGATAATTGCAAGGTCATTGCTAACACTGTATCTACACTGAACATGACCATTGTTTACTTTAAAATCTATGCACAAGAGATGCGGAACATAGAAAAAGAATCATAGCAAAAGGTCCAGGTAAACTTCTGATCCATTTCTTGGACAGCCGTGTTTGCACCGCTTAACATAGTGGCTATGTTCAGGTCCATATCTATGACTTCTTCGATCATTATAAGTCTAAGGTATTTTCACACTTGTTTATCACCCACCAGGCCAAAACATAAATTCTGATCGTACTGAAAACAATACATAAACAATGTGGGATCGCAAACATATTAACCATGAGAAACAGTAATTGTGATGGTTGGAAAAAGCCAATAAAAAATGCTTGTTAATGGGTTATTAATAAAAGTTATATACTTTAACCAAAAAACACATTACTCATAAAGAGACACACTTACAATTAATCACATCCCACCTGTCTGCCCCCGCTCTTACCTCCCCGTATGACTAATACAATCATTTATTATGCTGAAAGTTAAAGTTCAACTAGCAGATTTCTTTAAAAACAGTGATGTCTGTCCAATGAGCAGAGAATGTCAGTGATATCATTTTACTGTCCTGAGTGCAAAGAGTAATGTAATGAAATGAGGGCTTGTGCAGCTGCATACCTGAACAGCTCCTGTGCAGACAGTGACTCATCAGACGACAGAGACAGAGCACTGATTGGGTGAGTATGATCATATCTTTGTGTATGTTTTAAGCTAACTGGACATTAAAAAGTAGCATATGCAGCGATGTAGCACAAAAAAGATTAAATGATTCAGATATT
The DNA here is from genome assembly GCF_963082965.1 of Carassius carassius. Taxonomy (NCBI): domain Eukaryota; kingdom Metazoa; phylum Chordata; class Actinopteri; order Cypriniformes; family Cyprinidae; genus Carassius; species Carassius carassius. The sequence continues at coordinate 38,483,155 of NC_081758.1, read as the reverse complement.
AAAGGTGAAGTGTGAAATTGTAAAAATAATGACTGTTTCCAAACAGGTTTCTCAAACAACCCTTTGCTACTGAAGAAGAGAAATATTCTTTCCAGCTTGTGAGAATCTGTTATCTGTTTTAGTGACTGCTTTTAAGATTGGTTTATTGGCCAATGTTGTACCGTTGTCCTCTGTACAAAGATTATATGTAGGCTACTTTATATAATTTTGTTTTATATATTGTTTTTTCTGCTAGTTTAATCTACTTTACATACAGGTGCTGGTCATATAATTTGAATATCATCAAAAAGTTGATTTATTTCACTAATTCCATTCAAAAAAGTGAAACTTGTATATTATATTCATTCATTACACACATACTGATATTTCAAATGTTTATTTCTTTTAATTTTGATGATTATAACTGACAACTAAGGAAAATCCCAAATTCAGTATCTCAGAAAATTAGAGTATTGTGAAAAGGTTCAATATTGAAGACACCTGGTGCCACACTTTAATCAGCTAATTAACTCAAAACACCTGTAAAGGCCTTTAAATGGTCTCTCAGTCTAGTTCTGTAGGCTACACAAGCATGGGGAAGACTGCTGACTTGACAGTTGTCCTAAAAACGACCATTGACACCTTGCACAAGAGCAAGGGCAAGACACAAAAGTTAATTGCAAAAGAGGCTAGCTGTTCACAGAGCTCTGTGTCCAAGCACATTAATAGAGAGGCGAAGGGAAGGAAAAGATGTGGTAGAAAAAAGTGTACAAGCAATAGGGATAACCGCACTCTGGAGAGGATTGTGAAACAAAACCCATTCAAAAATGTGGGGGAGATTCGCAAAGAGTGGACTGCAGCTGGAGTCAGTGCTTCAAGAACCACTACGCACAGACTTATGCAAGACATGGGTTTACCCTGTCGCATTCCTTGTGTCAAGCCTCAGAAGACAGCCTCAGACAAAAAGGACTGTACTGCTGCTGAGTGGTCCAAAGTTATGTTCTCGGATTAAAGTAAATAAAAAAAATAATTAAATCATTCTGAGAGGCACACAATCCACGTTGCTTGAGGTCCTGTGTAAAGTTTCCACAGTCAGTGATGGTTTGGGGTGCCATGTCATCTGCTGGTGTTGGTCCACTGTGTTTTCCAAGGTTCCAAGGTCAACGCAGCCATATACCAGGAAGTTTTAGAGCACTTCATGCTTCCTGCTGCTGACCAACTTTATGGAGATAAAGATTTCATTTTCCAGCAGGACTTGGCACCCGCATACAGTGCCAAAGCTACCAGTACCTGGTTTAAGGACCACGGTATCCCTGTTCTTAATTGGCCAGCAAACTCGCCTTACCTTAAGAAAATCTATGGGGTATTGTGAAGAAGAAGATGCGATATGCCAGACCCAACAATGCAGAAGAGCTGGAAGGCCACTATCAGAGCAACCTGGGCTCTCGTAACACCTGAGCAGTGCCACAGACTGATTGACTCCATGCCACGCCGCATTGCTGCAGTAATTCAGACAAAAGGAGCCCCAACTAAATATTGATTGCTGTACATGCTCATACTTTTCATGTTCGTACTTTTCAATTGGCCAAGATTTCTAAAAATCCTTTCTTTATGTTGGTTTTAAGTAACATTTTAATTTTCTGAGATACTGAGTTTGGGATTTTCCCTAGTTGTCAGTTATAATCATCAAAATTAAAAGAAATAAACATTTGAAATACATCAGTCTGTGTGTAATGAATGAATATAATATACAGGTTTCACTTTTTGAATGGAACTAGTGAAATAAATCAACTTTTTGATGATATTCTAATTATATGACCAGCACCTGTACACTACTTTTCAAAAATTCAGGTTTTGTAAATTTCTTTTTATGATTTTGAAAGTCTCTTATGCTCACCAAGTGTGCATTTATACATTTAGATAGAGTAAAATAGTAATATTGTGAAATATTATTTTAACATAAAATGAATGTTTTGTTTTACTGTATTTTAGAATGTAATTTATTCCTGTTATGTCTAAGCTGAATTTTACTCCACTCTTCAGTGTCACATCAGCCTTTAGAAATCATTCTAATATGCTGCTCAAGAAATATTTCTTCACTGTTTATTTGAAATACTAAAATGTATTTACTGTCACTTTTGCTGTATTTACTGGTTCTGTTGTACCTCAGCAGCCACCAGACGTCTATGTATTGTCACGTTGACATTGGACATGACATCAGATAGATGTTGCATTTTGGTTGAAAATGAAAATCAGATTGAAGTCAATATTTGACGTCAATTTGACATTGACTTAACATTGGATTTTGGCACACAACCTAAAAACAACAAAATATCAACATCAGCTGACGTTGTTATTGGACATCTATTTATTGACATTTGAATTTACATTAAATTTTGGTCACCCAACGTCGCAACCAAAATTTTACCAAATATCAACATCTTATGCCGTTGTGTGCCTGCTGGGACAGTTGCAATGCATCATCCTTTTTTACTTCATTAAATAATCAAGTACACATTCTTTTACCTGTTTTCTTATTTTCTAATAGCTTTCATTTGAATCAGATGTGGTAGTGTGATTCATCTCAGAGCTGGTTGATTTGGTTCAAGGCCCTATTTGAAAAATTATTTGAAATCTCTATGGAGGGAATGAATGAGTAAAATACCTCCAGAGTCATGGCTGCTGAAGTCACTGTTGCATTCAATTGTTCAGAAAAACAGGTTTCTCATCCACAAAATCACTCCATTGTTTGAATTAATGTTGCTGTTTCAGATCAATCAAAAAAACAGAGCAAATGTTTAGAAAGGTACACCGGGAAATCACGCTACAAATATCTTGTCTTTACTCATTTAACCTGTATATTAAAGTATTCAAATATAAAAAAAAAAAAAAATGACACACTTCACCTTCACCTTTAATGCATCTCCAGAATGACTGTGATGTTGATAGTAGACATGTTTGGAATGGAGGACAGATATTGACTTTGTGTGTACAGATTACGATAAGGATGCAGCCTCTTTTTAAAACCTAAATCAAAATCTAACGAAAGGTATTCTGCATAGACTAACAAAGCAAGGGCTCTCTACTGAACTCAGTCCATCCATCCTAAGTATCACAGGAAGCCAGTGCCAAGATTTCCTGTCATGTGACTGATGAGGTAAGACCTCAGTCCAGGGCTTGATTTGGTGTGAGAATGCAGTCCAGATGAGACCATGAGAGAGAGAAAGGCCTTCTGAAGAACAGGAAACTACCGCTGTTACAGCCTATGAAAAGGAAAACAGATCAAATTAAACCAGCATGAGGAATTATGTTTGTGTCTTCCGCTTCTGATGAGTTACATTAAAAAAATACACACAAACACATTAACTCCAAAACCTAGTGAGCTACCTAGCTAGACGTTTTTTTAAGGGCATCACATGCATGGATATGACACAAAAACTGTCGCTAAACATAGAGAGCAACATCTTAACATCTTTTAATTCTAAGGCTGTAGCTTAGCCCAATGCTAACATAAACAAATGGAATCAGAGGTGTTTGTAAAAAATTCAAGAGCATTATGTGAGTGAAGCAAATTACTATTTGTATCATGAACTAAAGCTTAAAGCAAAAAATCATTGTCACTTTTAATAAAACAAACATTAACTCAAAAAAGAAATCTAATGTTTTATTTCAGCTAGTTGACAAGACAACATTCATTCTAACAGGGAGCATTCTCACAAGTTTTACTTTTTTTTTTTTTATTATATAAATGTTAGGACAAACCATTTTTAAAGTAAGGTTTATGGTATATTCTATTTACATTATCAATGGCCAAGCACCGATGATACAATGGCAGCTATTGCTATGAAATTTGTTGAAAGTTATGAAATTTGCCACACTCAGCAAGGCTGCTCACTAGGTTTTGAAACAGAGCTAGAAACAAACTCATATTATTATTTTCTGTTTCTTAATTTACACTGTCAGTATCCATCATCCCACACTCAGATGTAAGCTCAGGTGAGTTCCTCACAGTAATCACATTCGTACTTTATGGTTGCTGTGGTGTTCCTTTTGAATAATATATATATGTATATATATATATTAGGGGTGTAACGATACGCGTATTCGTATTGAACTGTTCGGTACGAGGCTTTCGGTTCGGTACGCGGTACGCATTATGGACCGAACGGTTCGTTGGACTAATTAATTATATTTGGAAAATAAAAAAAATTGTGAAATATAATGATATGCATTCAACAAGGTAGCCCAATAACCCAAACGACGTAACAGGCAACGCCCCTGACACCCCCGAAGAAGAAAAAACGTAGGTTTTAAGAACATGCTTAATGTAATTGAGCCCCGTTACAATATTCCTTCACGAGCTCATTTCAGACAGACCGTGATTCCTGCTTTGTTACAAAAAACATAAGCCCTATAGAGAACCAATTGAGTAAAAACACACTCAATATAAAGAGTTATAGAGTTCCGTATAAAAAGTTACATCTTTGTATATGTTCATAACTAATATAACATTTTCTTTTTTTTTGTTTTATACAGTATGCTGCTAAGAAAACACCATAGAAGATGGGTAAAGAATAGCTCCATCATTGTTCAATGTAAAAGAAAAAAAACATACTTTGTTAGTTTTAATAAATAAAACATTTTTATAAAAATCAAGGAAATTTATCTGCTATTTTTTTCTTTTTGCTGTATCTAAAACATACCGAACCGTAGCGAACCGAACCGTGACACCAGTGTATTGTATCGAACCGAACCGTGAATTTTGTGAACCGTTACACCCCTAATATATATATATATATATATACATACAAACCTGATTCCAAAGAAGTTGGGACACTGTACAAATTGTGTATATAAATAGAATGCAATAATGTGGAAGTTTCAAATTTCAATATTTTATTTACAATACAACATAGATGACATATCAAATGTTTAAACTGAGAAAATGTATCATTTTAAGGGAAAAAATAAGTCAATTTTAAATTTCATGGCATCAACACATCTCAAAAAAGTTGGGACAAGGCCATGTTTACCACTGTGTGGCATCCGCTTTTCTTTTTATAACAGTCTGCAAACGTCTGGGGACTGAGGGTACAAGTTGCTCAAGTTTAGGAATAAGAATGTTGTCCCATTCTTGTCTTATACAGGCTCCTAGTTGCTCAACTGTCTTGTCGCATCTTCCTCTTTGTGATGCGCCAAATGTTTTGTTTTCGATGGATGAAAGATCTGGACTGCAGGCTGGCCATTTCAGTACCCAGATCCTTCTTCTACACAACCATGAGGTTGTAACTGATGCAGTCTGTGGTCTGGCATTGTCATGTTGGAAAATGCAAGGTCTTCCCTGAAAGAGACGACGTCTGGATGGGAGCATATGTTGTTCTAGAACTTAGATATACCTTTCAGCATTATTGGTGCCTTTCCAGATGTGTAAGCTGCCCATGCCACATGCACTCATGCAACCCCATACCATCGGAGATGCAGGCTTCTGAACTGAGTACACTGATAACAACTTGGGTTGTCCTTGTCCCCTTTAGTCCGGATGACATGGCGTCCCAAATTTTGATTTGTCTGACCACAGAACAGTTTTCCACTTTGTCACAGTCCATTTTAAATAAGCCTTGGCCCAGAGAAAACGCCTGCGCTTCTGGATCATGTTTAGATATGGCTTCATTTTTTAGTTTTAGCCGGCAACAGCGAATGGCACGGTGGATTGTGTTCACCAACAATGTTTTTAGGAAGTATTCCTGAGCCCATGTTGTGATTTCCATTACAGTAGCATTCCTGTATTCTAAGGGCCAGAAGATCACGGGCATCCAGTATGGTTTTCCGGCCTTGACCCTTACGCACAGAGATTGTTCCAGATTCTCTGAATCTTTGGATGATATTATGCACTGTAGATGATGATAACTTCAAACTCTTTGCAGTTTTTCTCTGAGAAACTCCTTTCTGATATTGCTCCACTATTTTGGGGGGGAATTGGTGATCCTCTACCCATCTTGACTTCTGAGAGACACTGAGATTGAGATTTGTAAATTGTTCCATTCCTTTTTTACTCACAATTTGTACAGTGTCCCAACTTTTTGGGAATCGGCTTTGTATATTGTATATTGTATATATATATATATGTATATTGTATTGTATATATATTGTTATTGCTAGTGGATCTCCTGCTGTACGATTCAGTATTACTCTCTTTCATCACTTATCTTTGAATCTAACCTTTTCTCATTCTCTCAGTTTGGCCCAAGTTCGTGACTAATCAGCACAAGCTCAGTGAAGTGTGTGGGCGCTTTAGCGAGATAAAGAAAAAACTTTACTCTTCTGCGCATATGACTTTTAATCTAGACATCTGGAGCATGAAATTGGTCAGAATGTCCTCCCACGTAGAAAAGGCATATATTGATACAGTACCTGTGACTGGACACCCTTTAGATTGGAGTGAAAATGTTAATTTTCAGTGAAAACTGAGCTGGATATTTAATTTACCTTCAGGCCCAGTTAGCGCATCCCAGCTCATTCAGAACAACAGACTCATTATGAGTGAGAAATTATATGTGGAAAAAAGATTAAAAGGAAGGTTCAAAACTATTTGACAGAAGGTCAAGTTTAACACATCACACACAGAATACAGAACACAGATTTTGATTCTGTGCCTCTAAATATAAGCTCCGTTTTAAAACTTAGCCACATTGCTGTCTGCCGCCTTGTCTTTACTATGCCGTCAGCGTGATAAATTAAATGGAACTCTGTCATACCAATAGTGTAATACAAATAGTGTACAAATTGATGCCAATAAATATACATTTTTTTAAACGCAGCCAAAAAACGCAATTCTCAGAGCATAAAAATATGCATGGTAGCATAATTATTTAATAAGCAATTTATTCCATCCATCCATCCATCTTCTACCGCTTATCCGGGGCCGGGTCGCGGGGGCAGCAGTCTAAGCAGAGAACCCCAGACTTCCCTCTCCCTAGACACTTCCTCCAGCTCTTCTGGGGGGACACCGAGGTGTTCCCAGGTCAGCCGGGAGACATAGTCTCTCCAGCGTGTCCTAGGTCTCCCCCGGGGTCTCCTCCCAGTGGGACGCGCCCGGAACACCTTCCCGGGAAGGCGTCCAGGAGGCATCCGGAATAGATGCCCGAGCCACCTCAGCTGACCCCTCTCGATGTGGAGGAGCAGCGGCTCTACTCTGAGCTCCTCCCGGGTGACTGAGCTTCTCACCCTATCTCTAAGGGATCGCCCAGCCACCCTGCGGCGAAAGCACATTTCGGCCGCCTGTATCCGGGATCTTGTCCTTTCGGTCATGACCCAAAGCTCATGACCATAGGTGAGAGTAGGAACGTAGATTGACCAGTAAATCGAGAGCTTCGCCTTGCGGCTCAGCTCTTTCTTCACCACGACAGACCGGTACATCGACCGCATTACTGCAGAAGCTGCACCGATCCGTCTGTCAATCTCCCGTTCCATCCTTCCCTCACTCGTGAACAAGACCCCAAGATATTTAAACTCCTCCACTTGAGGCAGGAACTCTCCACCAACCTGAAGTGGGCAAGCCACCCTTTTCCGACTGAGGACCATGGCCTCGGATTTGGAGGTGCTGATTCTCATCCCAGCCGCTTCACACTCGGCTGTAAACCGTCCCAGTGCATGCTGAAGGTCCTGGCTTGATGAGGCCAACACGACAACATCATCCGCAAAGAGCAGAGACGAAATCGTGTTGTCACCAAACCTGACCCCCTCCGGCCCCTGGCTGCGCCTAGAAATTCTGTCCATAAAAATCATGAACAGAACTGGCGACAAAGGGCAGCCCTGCCGGAGTCCAACACGCACCGGGAACAAGTCTGACTTACGGCTGGCAATACGAACCAAGCTCCTGCTCCGGTCGTACAGGGACCGGATAGCCCTTAGCAAAGGGCCCCGGACCCCATACTCCCGGAGCACCCTCCACAGGCCGCCGCGAGGGACACAGTCGAATGCCTTCTCCAAATCCACAAAGCACATGTGGACTGGTTGGGCAAACTCCCATGAACCCTCCAGCACCCTGTAGAGGGTATAGAGCTGGTCCAGTGTTCCACGGCCTGGACGAAAACCACACTGTTCCTCCTGAATCCGAGGTTCTACTATCGGCCGGATTCTCCTCTCCAGTACCCTGGCATAGACTTTCCCAGGGAGGCTGAGAAGTGTGATCCCCCTGTAGTTGGAACACACCCTCCGGTCCCCCTTTCTTAAAAAGAGGGACCACCACCCCGGTCTGCCATCCCAGAGGCACCGTCCCCGACTGCCACGCGATGCTGCAGAGGCGTGTCAGCCAAGACAGCCCCACAACATCCAGAGACTTGAGGTACTCAGGGCGGATCTCATCCACCCCCGGTGCCTTGCCACCGAGGAGTTTCTTGACTACCTCTGTGACTTCAGCTTGGGTGATGGACGAGTCCACACCTGAGCCCTCAGCCTCTGCTTCCTCAATGGAAGACGTGACAGCAGGATTGAGGAGATCCTCGAAGTATTCCTTCCACGGTCCAACGACATCCCCAGTTGAGGTCAACAGCTCCCCACCTCTACTGTAAACAGCGTTGGTAGGGCACTGCTTCCCTCTCCTGAGGCGCCGGACGGTTTGCCAGAATCTCTTCGAGGCTGACCGATAGTCCTTCTCCATGGCCTCACCGAACTCCTCCCAGGCCCGAGTTTTTGCCTCCACAACCACCCGGGCTGTAGTCCGCTTGGCCTGCCGGTACCTGTCAGCTGCCTCTGGAGTCCCACAAGCCAACCAGGCCCGATAGGACTCCTTCTTCAGCTTGACGGCATCCCTTACTTCCGGTGTCCACCACCGGGTTCGGGGATTGCCGCCTCGACAGGCACCGGAAACCTTACGGCCACAGCTCCGAGCGGCCGCTTCGACAATGGAGGTGGAGAACATGGTCCACTCGGACTCAATATCTCCAGCCTCCCTCGGGATCCGGTCGAAGCTCTGCCGGAGGTGGGAGTTGAAGATCTCTCTGACAGGAGACTCGGCCAAAGGTTCCCAGCAGACCCTCACAGTACGTTTGGGTCTGCCGAGTCTGTCCAGCTTCCTCCCCCGCCATCGGATCCAACTCACCACCAGGTGGTGATCGGTTGACAGCTCCGCCCCTCTCTTCACCCGAGTGTCCAAGACATACGGCCGGAGGTCGGATGAAACGACCACAAAGTCGATCATCGACCTACGGCCTAGGGTGTCCTGGTGCCACGTGTACTGATGGACACCCTTATGCTTGAACATGGTGTTCGTTATGGACAAGCTGTAACTAGCACAGAAGTCCAATAACTGAACACTGCTCGGGTTCAGATCAGGGGGGCCGTTCCTCCCAATCACGCCCCTCCAGGTGTCACTGTCGTTGCCCACGTGGGCGTTGAAGTCCCCCAGTAAAACGACGGAGTCCTCAGTCGGAGCACTTTCCAGCACCCCTCCCAGAGACTCCAAGAAGGCTGGGTACTCTGCACTGCCGTTCGACCCGTAGGCACAAACGACAGTGAGAGACCTATCCCCGACCCGAAGGCGCAGGGAAGCGACCCTCTCGTTCACCGGGGTAAACTCCAACACATGGCAGCTGAGCTGGGGGGCTATAAGCAAACCCACACCAGCCCGCCGCCTCTCACCATGGGCAACTCCAGAGTGGTGAAGAGTCCATCCTCTCTCGAGGAGTGTGGTTCCAGAGCCCAAGCTGTGCGTAGAGGTGAGCCCGACTATCGCTAGTCGGAACCTCTCTACCTCACGCACAATCTCGGGCTCCTTCCCCGCCAGTGAGGTGACGTTCCACGTCCCTAGAGCTAGTTTCCGTGTCCAGGGATCGGGCTGTCGAGGCCCCCGCCTTCGACTGCCACCCGATTGTCTAAGCACCGGCCCCTTACGGTCCCTCCTGTAGGTGGTGAGCCCACGGGAAGGTGGCCCCACGTCGCTCCTTCGGGCTGAGCCCGGCCGGACCCCGTGGGGGGAGGCCCGCAACCAGGCGCTCGCATACGAGCCCCAACCCCGGGCCTGGCTCCAGGGTGGGGCCCCGGCTGCGCCATACCGGGCTACGTCACGGTCCTTTGATTTATCCTTCTCATAAGGGGGTTCTGAACCGCTCTTAGTCTGACCCGTCGCCTAGGACCTGTTTGCCTTGGGAGACCCTACCAGGGGCATATAGCCCCGGACAACATAGCTCCTATGGGTACTCCTATGGGTCATTCGGGTACTCAAACCCCTCCACCATGTTAAGGTGGCAGTTCAAGGAGGGGTATTTAATAATTAAATAATTATCTTACCTGTTAGATTAGTTAATTAGATGGGGTACTAATGAATGTGTATTTAATTCAAATAATTATTTTAACATTATAAGTATGAAATTTAACTGCTGTGAATTATATTTTTAGTTAAAATGCACAAATAAAATATTAATCCTGACCAAGTATATTTTTAATTCAGTGTAGCAAAAAAAATAAAATATATTTATATATATATATTTTTTTTTCCACTGCATTCAGGGATTTATTACATTAAGCAGCATAAAGTTGCCTACCTTTCAAAAAAGCCTTTGCACGTTTATGATGCCTTAAAATGCTTCCTCTGTAGTCAGCTCACTGGGTTTTGGAACAGATACAGCCTATACTCTTTGTACAACATGCATATCTAGTGTGTGCACTGACAAGACCAGACACGTGCAGAAGGGGGGACTTTGAGAACTCAAGCCCCTGCCCTTTTTTAAAAAAAAATATTCAAAAGTTCCCATCTTTGACAGATAGCAATGATATTGTGGTCAAGAAAACAAAACTAAATTAGTAAAAATAAAGTTATTAATCCGTCAATAGTTGAAAAATTACTGTATTATTTTAATATATGTGTCGATCTGAGGCGTTGCTATGAGTTGCGTTTGTTTTCCTTGACTGACTGATATTCCACTGTTCGGAAACCGTCTTTCAGTGAGTGCCTATGGTTCTCCGGAAGAAAAAAATTAACTAAACAATATTTTAAACTTTTTTTCATCAATAATCAAAGCTAGTGTGTCGATTTAATTATTTTATAATATTAGATAATTCATCAGAGCCCGTTTGCCATGTAGACCTATAACAGACCAACAAATCATGATCTGGCACAAGTAGGCCTAGTTCAAATTTAATTGGAGAATAATATGAAGTGGAATGGTCATTTTTCCGTTCTTAATTATAAATCAGTTGAAAATTACATGGAGCTTACGTTTGTGGAGCGATCTGGATCTGCGGTTTGTCTCATTTTATAAATCGAATTACATAGCTGAGAAAATGGATGCTAAATGACTACAAAAGCACTGCACAAAACTGCGCAGTGCCAGAAGTCGCAATAATGATAATCAGTATTCAATGGGCTCGGTGCACAAGATGGCGCTGGTGAGCGAAGCGAGTGTGTGCATACTTACTTCCAGTCTTGCGACGTTCTCATTTACGAGGGGAAACTTACTTACGAAACTCGGCTAGATAGGGATTTTAATTTAGATTTCCTTTAGATTTAATTTTTCAAATTAATAAAGCAGATAGTGGTATATTAAAGTCAAGAGAAAACATCCTCCTCACATTATTGTGTACGTAGGGTGAAGTCAGCTTAAATGGGCTATCAGGTCAAATGGGCCAAATAAGGTTGTAGCGTCATATCTCTTAAATTTTTTATAGTCAGTCACAATAATTTATCTTGCATTGTTGCTTCAACACTTGTTGACATGTAACAATAATTTGGATTAGTCTGAATTTCTTAAGGCAAACAGGGCAGAGTGTTACATTAAGCTTGTCAGAGAAATTGTAAGATAGGCTAAGTGACTTTATACACTTCCGTTCAAAAGCTTGGAGTCGATATTAAATAGTAAAAATGTTTCAAAATTTTACTGTTTTGTTATTGCAAAATTAAGACAATAAAATTTAATTCATTAAGATACTGATTATGAGGCTCAGCGTCAATGCTTAGTCGGTCAATGGGGATCTCTTCAGACCAGAAATCCAAGATGGCGGAGATATGCAACTAAAACACAGTTTACTATTTCATGAAACTATCATAAATAATGAAGCCCAAGTGCCACCTACAGGCCTGATGTGTGAAGTATAGGCTGGCGAAATGGTGACGTCAAAGAACTTTATTACATTAACTTTTTTGATAATTAAACAGCATTATGAAAGTGTCTTGTGCTCATCAAGCCTGCTTTTTATTTAACAATATAAATAAAATATAATATAAATATAATTTATGTGATGCTAAACTGCATTTTCAGCATCATCAGCAAGTCTTCAGTGTCAAATGATCCTTCGGAAGATACTTTTTTTTTTGTAACTTGTAATTGACCTAGGGTTCATTGATAAATGAAAAGTTAAAAGGAACAGCATTTAGTCAAAACAGAGAGGTTTTCTAACAACATCAATCTTTACTATCAATGTTTATGTCAGTATAACAAATCCTTGCTGAAAATTGTTTTGTTTCTTTTAAAAGAATTAAAAAAAAATGAAAAATAAAATACAAACCTCAAGCTTTTGAAGGAAGTGTATAATGTTACAAAAGTTATATTTTAGATAAACGCTGCTTTTTTTACATTTTTTATTTATCAAAGAATCACAGGTGAAAAAGTATCACAGGTTTCCAACATTGATAATAAATCAGAATTGCATACAATTTATTTTAAAGTATATTAAAGTTTTGATCAGATAAATGCAGGCTTGATGACCATAAGTGACTTCTTGCAAAAATATAAAATAGTAATATATCCAAACTTTTGACCTTTATTTATTTTGTTTTTTACATTGCCCCTGTTTTAGATTTGAGCCCAAGCCCCAAGGAACTCTCTGCACGTCCATGGACTAGATAGTTAATTACAACATCCAATTGAACTTCCTTTACCATAAGCTTTCTTTGCTCACTGCTCTTGATTCAATTCAGGATCCCCTGCTAATAATCTTGTGTGGTTTGGCAATTTATGGTCTTTCATGATAGTACTCCACTGGGCTTAAACACTAACCACATCTGACTCTGATCCAGGGAATTCAATTAGTTCATCTGCCTGTAATTTGAGGATTTTTGAGGTGCTTCTTCATGGAGGGTTTAGGTCATGTTAGTTCTCCACATATTTCTTCAGGCCACTTTTTATGTGATGAGTAAAACCAAGATTTTTTTTTTTTTACTATATTTGTCTAACTAATTGTACTTAGATGAGGCATTATGTGTGCATAAAATAATTGATTATATATTATATATATATTTTTGAAGCATAATACTTAATTCAACATTAATCACATTTTAAATTAAATATTAATATTAATCAACAATATTAAATCTCTCTTCTCTCTCTCTCTCTCTCTCTCTCTCTCTCTATATATATAGGCTAATTTAGCTCCAGTTTGATTCAGTTTCAGGCTCACCTCATTTCACATTTTAAACAGTGATTTGACCTAATTAAACTTATCAGATGAGGGAAGAATTTGGGCAACAGGAGCAGATCATTCTCTTATTAGGAGGACTAGCCAATAAAGATGTGATATTTGATATGTGCTGTGAGGTGGTGTCTGCTGCCCAGATACTTAAAGTGATAGTTCACCCCAAAATTAAAATTGTATCAAATATCATTCCAAACACGTATGATTCACATTCTGCCATGGAACAGAAAAGCTGCATAAAGAAAAAGAGACCAGTATATTATTCAGAATTCATCTTTTGTTTACAAATAACATATAATCTAATCTTGGTTTAGTACGGTGGCTGAGATAGCTCAACGCGCTGCAATTTAAGAAAACACAAGCAAATTGAAAAAACACCAGCAAATAAAAAAAAACATCTTCATCAGTTTGACAACACAAATACTGCAAATCCTCACAACACATGCATATAGCGAAACGCGCTACAAAATCTCACAACACATGCATATAACGAAATGCGCTGCAAATCCTCACAACACATGCATATAGTGAAACACGCTGCAAATCCTTCACAACACATGCATATAACGAAATTCGCTGCAAATAGCACTGACCACAATGGAAATGTTTCAAGGAAACCTCAAAAAGTGTCGGACCCGGCTAGGATTTGCTTATCGTGCAGTGGCTACTGGTCAGTGTAGTTGTTGGTGAACTGAAAGGTGAGGTTTTTTTTCATGGTGTTTTTTTAAACACCATGATTCCTTTATCGTTTTGATATTATTAGTCTGAATAAGCTGAATTATTACATGATTAAATGTAAAACTTTACTTAAGATGGCTAACTTTAATATCCTCAGCTAAATATAATTTCAAGGTTAATGAAAATAAATTTGCAATGCTTCATTAATTGATTCTTAATTTGCATGTCTTGTGAAGTATTTGCAGCGCGTTTCGCAATATGCATGTTTTGTGAGGATTTGCAGCGCATTTCGCTATATGCATGTGTTGTGAGAATTTGCAGCGCATTTCGTTATATGCATGTGTTGTGATGATTTGCAGTGCGTTTCGTTATATGCATGTGTTGTGATGATTTGCAGTGCGTTTCGTTATATGCATGTGTTGTGATGATTTGCAGCGCGTTTCGCTATATGCATGTGTCGTGATGATTTGCAGCGCATTTCGTTATATGCATGTCTTGTGAGGATTTGCAGCGTATTTCGCTATATGCATGTGTTGTGAGGATTTGCAGCGCATTTCGTTAAATGCATGTGCTGTGATGATTTGCAGTGCGTTTCGTTATATGCATGTGTTGTGATGATTTGCAGTGCGTTTCGTTATATGCATGTGTTGTGATGATTTGCAGAGCGTTTCGTTATATTCATGTGTTGTGATGATTTGCAGCGCATTTCGCTATATGCATGTGTTGTGATGATTTGCAGCGCGTTTCGCTATATGCATATGTTGTGAGGATTTGCAGGGCATTTCGTTATATGCATGTGTTGTAATGATTTGAAGTGCGTTTCGTTATATGCATGTGTTGTGATGATTTGCAGCTCGTTTCGTTATATGCAGGTGTTGTGATGATTTGCAGCTCGTTTCGCTATATGCATGTGTTGTGATGATTTGCAGCGCGTTTCGTTATATGTATGTGTTGTGATGATATGTAGTGCGTTTCGTTATATGCAGGTGTTGTGATGATTTGCAGCTCGTTTCATATAACGAAACGCACTCCAAATCCTTCACAACACATGCATATAACGAAATGCGCTGCAATTCCTTACAACACATGCAATTAACAAAAGCGCTGCAAATAGCACTGACCACAATGGAAATGTTTCAAGGAAACCTCAAAAAGTGTCGGACCCGGCTAGGATTTGCTTATCGTGCATAGTATAGTTGTTGGTGAACTGAAAGGTGAAGTTTTTTTTCATGGTGTTTTTTGAAATCCATGATTCCTTTATCGTTTTGATATTATTAGTCTGAATAAGCTGAATAATTACATGATTAAATGTAAAACTTTACTTAAGATGGCTAACTTTAATATCCTCAGCTAAATATAATTTCAAGGTTAATGAAAATAAATTTGCAATGCTTCGTTAATTGATTCTTAATTTGCATGTCTTGTGAAGTATTTGCAGCGTGTTTCGCTATATGCATGTGTTGTGAGGATTTGCAGCGCATTTCGTTATATGCATGTGTTGTGATGATTTGCAGTGCGTTTCGTTATATGCATGTCTTGTGAGGATTTGCAGCGCATTTCGCTATATGCATGTGTTGTGAGGATTTGCAGCGCATTTAGTTATATGCATGTGTTGTGATGATTTGCAGTGCGTTTCGTTATATGCATGTGTTGTGAGATTTTGTAGCGCGTTTCGCTATATGCATGTGTTTTGATGATTTGCAGCGCATTTCACTATATGCATGTGTTGTGATGATTTGGAGCTCGTTTCGTTATATGCAGGTGTTGTGATGATTTGCAGCTCGTTTCGCTATATGCATGTGTTGTGATGATTTGCAGTGCGTTTCGTTATATGTAGGTGTTGTGATGATTTGCAGTGCGTTTCGCTATATGCATGTGTTGTGATGATTTGCAACACTTGTGTTGTCAAACTGATGAAGATGTTTTCTTCATTTGCTGATGTTTTTTCAATTTGCATGTGTTTTCTTAAGTTGCAGCGTGTTGAGCTCTCTCGGCCACCATAGTTTAGAATGATATGAGAGCAAAACGAGTTTTCATGATTCTCTTTAAGTACACATAACGGTTCAGTTCTGTATGTGGATCTTTACCAGTGTTAGGGAAATTTAGTTGAATTAAAAAAAATATAGATCAAAGGTTTTAAAAGGATAGTTCAACCAAAAAATTTAAATGTCATCATTTACTCACCCTCGTGTCATTCTGCTGAACAAAAACAGTTAACGATAGCCATTGATGTCCATAGTATTTTTTTTTTCCATTCTATGGAAGTCAATGGCTACCATCAACTCTTCACTTACATTCTTCAAAATATCTTTGTTGGTGCTCAACAGATGAAAGAAACTTCTACATGCTGACAGAGTTTTCAGTTTTTGGTGAACTATCACTTTTTTTTTTTGTTGCATAAAAAAGTTATCTTAGTTTAAGATAAAGATTTTAAAGCTTTATTCTGTTCCAGATCACAATTGTTAAAATAACTACAATCAAATAATTCTTTACTTACAGTAACTACTTAACTTTTTTACAAAATGTAATATAGATTTTTTTGTACCAACATAAAACATGAATCATGACAAGGAGCAAAAAAGAAATGACGAACAAAAAACAAAAGTCAACACCTTTTTATTTTCATATATTTTCATAAAATGATGAGTGCAAAGAAAGAGCTTGTGATGTGTACCAGTCGCTAAGCCATGGACCATAAGGCATCAGTAAATACAAGCTTTATATATGCTTACAACAAATACAGAATACAAAATCTCAGTCATGGAGGCAATCAAAGAAATCTGCGAAGACGCACACACAATCTCAGGAAAGAAACGTAAACCAGAGCGATGGAGAAATGTTGATAAAGAACAACCACTGAGAAAATGCATGGATGGATAGTAAGAAAAAAGGAAGAGAAAACAACAACAACAGCAACACACACACAGAACAATTCATACATTCATAATGGAGCAGAAATATAATAGATGACAATGAGGTCGGATTGAGTGATTGGAATATTAATTACAGCAACAGATCATTAAGCAAAATCTACAGCCTGTTAAATAGGCCAGATATGGAAGCTGCTAATAATGGTTGTTAACAAGATCCCATCATCTCACGATTTCCCATAATTCCCAGTGAAAAAACACTGTCCCTACACGTCCTCGTAGCCCCATTTCAAAATAAATGTGTAGAAACATTATAGCAGTAATTTACTTGCAGGTTTAAAATTGTGCCTTACTAGGCCTGAAACCGACTTTAAGCATCATTTTGAATTACTTTCTCAGTGTCTCTCACATACGCCGTCATTGTATTTAGTCACAGTTTGTAAAACTACTAAGCTGGTTCTGTACTCGAGGGGACAAATCCCCTAAAACATTTTTCATGCATGTAAAAACGGTCGACCGTACAAATATAAACGCCCACTTAACAACATCTGTATTTTTGTGATCCTAAAATATACTTGAGCACTTGAAAATGACAGCAGCAACAAGTTTGTGAGCACTGGCACCATTTATGATCCAAAACCCATGGCTTTACAAGTGAGAAGATTGTCTGTACCCAGAGTGCATGGTGGAGAAAGCGGGATAGCGGTTCGGTTTAAGCCATACCTAGCTAGCGACACCAACCTTAACACTCATTTTGACATGATCACCGTTCCGTGTGGACATGAACAATCCAGAACTTGCAACATGCAACACTCAAATTAATGAGAATATACAAATGCCGCCTTGTTGAATAGTGCACTATTACGCATGGTACTTTATATTCTCTACAATATGACAATGTATAGCCTAGTATAAACAATGCAAAGCTTTAAATTATGCTAAAACATTCATAAGTATGCACTGAAAAGAAAAGTTTTGTAAGTGTGATAGATACAGTCCGTTATATCTATCCCTTTTTCTTTGTAGGCTCAGGAATAGCAATTTACCCCCAGGTAAATCTGTTTTTGTCACAGTTAGGCATGATACAATTCAAGTGTCGATAATATACATACGTGCCTCGAGTCGCGGTGGGCACGTTCGATTACGGCGCCATCGCACGAACAACGTATTTCTATATAGCCAATGCTGACCACGCAAGTAAATGAGTGATGGCTATAACGCGACAAGAAGAGATATAAAGTCTTTACATTCTCGGAATACACGTCTCCCTTTGAGATCAGAAAATTCAGACGACAGGATGGAATTCTGAGAAACACTGATACAGCGTGAATGAGAGAAAACAAACAAGTGTAAAAGAACTCCAAAGGGTACATTTCTCAATCAAAACCATAAAATAAATAAAATTCATCCAATGACTAAATTCAAAAAAAGAAAGAAAGAAAGAAAAAAAAACAACACAGACAAAAACTTTAACAACTCTAGTTTTAGTTATTTTTTATAAAAATGCATTGCAGAGGTTCAACGAAAGAAAACAACATCCACTGAAAGGACTCATTCAAGATAATAAAAATAACCACAAGTAGTTGATATATGCAAAACAGATCAAACATACATTTAGCAACAAAAAAAAACAACAAAAAAGAAGAAAACATCTCCCTTTCATGAACAAATGATACACCAGAAAATACTGTGTGCTCTAAATATGTTAAATTATCACTGCGTTTAGGAAACGTCGCTAAATACATGCACCATCCAGTAGCGACTCTCTCAGTCTCGCTGCATGACTCCATTTTAATGTTACCTCACGTTTGGTTTGCGGTTTTATTTATATAAACAGCCGTTTTTGAGTTTAGCTTAGCTCATTTCACATACTCAGCTGATTTCCAGAAGTGTACTGGGTGAGACAGGCGACGATTGCGTTTCGGGAGTTTCTCCAGTAGCTCCACGAGCTTGGAGAAGCTGGGCCTCTCTTCCTGTTTGTACGCCCAACATAACAGCTGGATGTCCTATGGGAAAGAAGAATCTGATCAAGTACGAAGTTCTAATTTGACATGATCTAAAAGCCTGTAAAGAATCCCTCTTTTCCATGCAAAATAAAGTGAATGGCCTCTTTTGGAACTATCATGTTTAAATGAAAAAAGCACAATAAAAGAAGTTCATATGGCACATACACTATATTTGACAGCTTTGTGTGAAAAGTCACACAAAGACTGTATATAGTTTGGACCCCAGAGCCTTGTGAATACTCACAGATATCTCCTTGCCCATGCCGATCTGAGTAAGGTTGGGCTTCATTCCACTTCCCACCTGCCAGATAATGACTTCAGCTGGCTGATTCTTAAAGGGCCACTCACGTGCATGGAGCTCGTACCAGATAGTGCTGAAAGATAGGACACACATGAGTAGCTGCGTTTACATGGACCCTTCTAATCCGATCATAATAGGACTAGTAGAACAATCAGAATAAAAATGTCACATGTAAACACGTCAATCGGATTGAATTGGCTCGATCCGACTAAAATTTTGATTGGATTGTAAGAGGTGGTTTATCCCTTTTGTAATCCGAGCGAGAGGACATGTAAACACTTGATCGGATTGAAAACCGAAACTGGAAAGTACTGCGCATGCGCAGTGACGTAGAAATAGCGTAATGATGTATGACGCGCAGAACAAGATCTTCTTCCTGGTGAATAAAGTGTCATAAATAAGTGTCCTGTCATTATAGAGCATCACAGTCCCGCCCACAGCCCGAAAGAGCTTTGGTGCCGGAAGTAAATTTCCCATTAATTTCTCCCATTGACTTTTGGAAAAATCCGTATCTAAAGAGTTTTAGAGCATGTCTGAGGATAACCAGCTACGGCTGAACTCATAAGCATACAACATATCATTTCGAGTGAAAAAACGAAGAGAAAATCCAAAAAAAGTCAAAGGTACAAGACTGTGTACATATTTTCATTTAGAGCGAACGAACTACTCATCCCATAAACCACCGCGCCTCACTGAATTCGACTGAAGCCACAACCGCGAAAGAGCCTTTTGAGCGACTTCCAAATCTGACGACGGCCGCCTGAACTTTTTCCTCCAGTGAATTTTATTTTATATAGTGAATGTGCAGTAATAGCAGTTCTTTCAGTATTCATCGTGTAAATAAATAGTGTTTTATATAGGTATCGTGTATTTTATATATTGTGTGTGTGTGTGAAAGCAGTTATGTCTGTTATTAACAATAACGTCAGCAACGTGGTGCAGTGCTTTGTACCTGACTGCAATCACCGCTCAGTCATCAACACATATCGTTGCCATTACACAAATGTTCAGTAAATGCACAAATGGTATGCCTTGGCTAAATATTTTGACAGTGGCATCATAAAATGCTTGATATGACTCATACCATATGGAGTCTACAGTAGCCTAGCTAAAGGGAACGATAATGCTACCTAACGTTACCAACCTCCCTGCAAAACTCACCAAAACTTTGTAGGTCTTGTCCCTCATGCTGGCCCTTACTAAACCCACAAGCTGACCCTCGGACATGCTAGACTCAACTAACGTTACATGACCCGATCTGAAGTGGGTTTCACCCTTTTGAACACTTTTGTTTTCCTCCTTGAAAAAAAGCCATCATGGCAGCCAAGGAGATCATGATTGCACTGATAAGTCTACCGTGCAAAAACACAACACAGGTTTTTATTTTATTTTATTTTTTTTTATTAATGATCCTCATTCTTCACGGACCTTCGCGGGGTTTAACCAGACAGTTACACGAGTTCCACTAATCAGATGCATCACTGTGGGATTGTGGGATTGTTCAGGATTGTGGGTAATGAAGTACTTATCCAATACATCGCGAATAAAAGGCATTTATCTCAAAACAAGGTTAGTGCCCCATGAACTTTTGGCGTTTATATGAGCATATACTATCGCTTAGTACAGCCGTAGCTGGGTTTAAGTCTACCATGTATGGTTACGTTTTTATGGCTTATACCCCAACTGTCAATGCAGAAATTGTATTGAATTTTCACTTCCGGCACCGGCTGTGGGCGGGACTGTGATGCTCTATAAATCTCCCCTTTCACTCAGTGTACATGAAGTGGAACAGGACCACGTCCCACCAGTCCTCGTTTAAGACTCTCATCAACAGACTAGTTTTGAGTGCAGGAAGAAGCACTTTTACTACTTTTTTTTTTTTTGCTAAAGTAAAGCAGCAAAACAGTGTGCTGTTTTAATGTGCTGGTCATTAAAACAGCAGCGGGAAACTCTGTATATTCATGAAGTGTATGCATGTCAAAAGAATAAATACAATCAGAAGCTTGTGACATGTAAACACGCACATCAACCCGATCACTTTATTTACCCGTCATGTAAACACTACGTTCGGATTCGTCAATCAGAATTAATTCATTCTGATGGAAGCAAAAAGTGTCCCTGTAAACGCACCTGTTAGTGTGCATGCATGTACTGGTTTCTGTATACTTGTGAGGGACAAGTGTCTAAAAAAATGTGTCATTAATATAATATAATATAAACCTTATAAAAGCAAATAAAAAGGTTTGTACATTGACAAAAATATTTTAATTAGAATAAATCATTATTTATATATTTATATAAATAAAAAATGCATATATTTGTATATATAATAAAATGAAAAAAATCTATCAATCTTAATTATAATTGGGATAATTTAGGAGTTAATTTACAAGTATTTGTGTACAAGTTTTACGAGTCTGTAGTTGGTTTGCTATATCTTTGAGTGTCAAAGTTCTGAAAATGTCCCTAGAATATTAAAATCTCTGAACAAAAAAGGTTTGTAAATAGGTCAAATAATGCATTTATTAAAATTTTACATTATATAAATAGATCTTAATTATAATTTGTTTAATTTTGGAAGAACAACAAGTCAGATGGAACTCCTCACATCACAAGCATAAGCTCTGTGTGTGTGTGTGTGTGTGTGTGTGTGTGTGTGTGTGTGTGTGTGTGTGTGTGCGTGTGTGTGTAAGTGTGAGAGAGAGCACGAGGATATGTGAAGAGTGCCACGGGCCTCCTTGAGGGGCCACAGTACAGCAGTTCAAAAGATTTAAAACACTTTTGGTGCACTACATCACTTTGCATTCTGATTTAGTTAGAAGTCATTCAAGATAATTAATAAATGACTTTGAGGTGCTGTTGACAGCTGAAAAACAGTATTCTGCTCTAAAGAGCATGTTCATGTTAAAGTTTACTAAACCATGCTTAAGAGCTAATTAACAATCATTGAATGGAGAGTGCCACTGAAAAGCCCAATCATCTGCAATTTAAAACCACAAACAAAACATGCAGCTTGCTGAGATTGGTGAGAAAAACTAAATCAGTGTGATTGAGATTTTGAGGCTTTTGCAATACCAAAGGGGAGAATTCACTAAGAATGAGACTGTGTTTTTGTCCTGTGAAAGCTAAGCTTTTTGCAGATGTTCTACCAAGTGGAACAATTTAAAATAAGTTTTCGCATTGTACTGTAGTGTGGACTGTGAAAACAGAGGTATTCAAAAATATACCCATGTATAGATGTACCAGTATTGTTGTGCCTACAGTTTTATGCATTTAAAGGTCAGTTTGGACGAGCAAGCTTTCAAAAATATGCTTAAACATACTAGTCTTTTATTTATATATATATATATATATATATATATATATATATATATATATATATATATATACACCTTTTTAAATATATCCATATAATTTTAGATGTAGCCTTAAAAAAAAGCTATTTTTGGTGTTGAAAGTCTTCCATGAAGAACTTCTATGGAATAAGAACTATCACTGAATGGTTCTTTGGGGAAAATAGTTCTTCTGTGGCAAAATTGAGAAAAAAGAGAGTAGTGTCATTCATTTGCATGTAAAAAATGCAATTTGCACAACACATTTACAGTCTTGCAGGCCGTTTCTTAAAGGGATAGTTCACCCAAAATAAAAATTACCTCATGATTTACTCACCCTCAAGCCATCTTAGGTGTATATTTAGTTATATTAAAAGTTATATTAAAAAATGTCCTGGCTCTTCCAAGCTTTAAATTGGCAGTGAATAGTGGTTGAGATTTGGAAGTAAAATTATGATGTAGGACGTAGGCGTAGAGTAAAACAAATGCATCAGTTCTCTTCAGAAGGCTTTTATTAACCCCTGGAGCAATTAAGTTCTTTGTAGTCTTATGCACTTTATTTTGCTTCAAAATCTCTACACCCATTCACTGCAATTCTAACGCTTGGAAGAGCCAGGATATAACTCCAACTGTAGTCGTCTAACAGAAGAAAGTGACTTACACCTAGGATGGCTTGAGGGTAAGTAAATCATGGGGTAATTTTCATATTTGGGTGAATTATCCCTTTAAGGTTAGAATACATGACTTTTGCCCAGATTTTTGCCCTGATTTACAGTCTGGACAAGTTGATGCTAGTTACAGAAAATCAGAGCCAATCTGCAGATTGGAGTTGACAGACTTCATAAAATATTGCATAGTGTATGATGTTTACAGACTGATTAAGCTTCAGACTATGATTTCATATTTTAAATCCATATCTTAAGCTGATTGTAGAACACACAATGTCATGTGTTTGTTGTGTATTCCAGCCTTTAGTGCTTGTTGTAGGGAATGCACTAGACTTCCTGGTCTGCCGTACTTTACTGAAACTTTTTCATTTTTCTGTGATCCAGACACCTGAATCGACCTGAATCGACCTGAAAACTGCTGAAAATGCACTCGTCTACACCGAATCTGGACATAGTTTCTCCATCATTTGATGAATAACTGCTGCCATGATTGCTAGAAAACATACATAAACGTAATTTTTTTAAATAAAAAGATCAATTTACCACCCACCGAAAGCAAAGTCGACAGTTCCAGGCAGATAGTGCTAAATAATGCATATTATAATTAGCCAAATATAAATAGAAAGGATGCATGTTTGTGCTAAAAAAAAAGAAAAAGACTTGCGGGTGGTTAGCGAATAAGGCCATTTAGTGAATTCGCCCCAGTTTTTTTGCATAACATATAGTCAAGTTCATGCTGTATATACAGATAGCATCTTAAAAAGTCCATAAAAAAAAAACATGAGAGGATTACGTGCATAAAATATCCCACAGCTGCTGCGAACTCTGCCAGAGAACAATGGAAGTGAAAAGAGGAGGCAGAAGGGACAATGGGGAGAACTGCTTTGGGGTCACCTCTAGGTAATGTTCCTTTAGTGTGACCAGTTGGACAGCTTGCGTGGGTGCTGTATTTGGCTCTCATAGAGTGACAGTGTGACAGAGCCTCCATATGGAGAGAACAGCTGAGGATGCAATTGTGTTAGGACCCAACAGAGCAGCATTCCTTCATTTCATCAGCAATCCATCCATCCATTCTTTTCTTCATTTGGCCTACACTCTCACTGCCTCTGGAAAGGCCCGGGTCAGGTAGAAATAAGTACAGATGGAGGTTCAGTTCTGTATCCTGCCTCATGTGAATAAAATCTGATCAGTGGATGCTGAGCAATGAGAGAATCAATTTTGTTATAATACCCATCCTAAATGGGCCATATTCTAGATGTTTGTATTATTGTGAATTTATGATTTTTTTTTTTTTTTTCAATTACAAATCTATGAATGTAATTGCATTAGAAAACATATCAAACCAAGTTACATCTGCAAACAAATGCTTCTCTGAAAACAAAAGTCTATTTTCTAATGGCGCGTTTCCACCGAGTGGTACGGTACGGTACGGGTCGGGTCGGTACCCTTTTTATTTGCGTTTCTACTGCCAAAAGTTGAGAATGGTACCAAAAAACCGAACCGTACCGTACCACTTTTTGGGTACCCTTCCGTTGGGGTACCTAGCACAGTGGAACGGTACTAAAGGGTGGAGCTAGACTCACTGCAGAACGTTGATTGGTTGACAGAGAATCGTCATTTGCGCGTTATCACTACTTTCTGGAATACACCATGCCTATCAAGTAAGGGTACTGTTGGCGGTGGAAACGCTAGCCAAATCATGGTTAACAGACCCGACCCGTACCGACCCGTACCGACCCGTACCGTACCGTACCACTCGGTGGAAACGCACCATAAGACATTTTTTTTTCCCATTGACTTTTATTAAACTGGCGATTTGGTAATTTTTAGTGGATGCATGAAGTCAGTTTTCTTCAATTAAACATTAATATTGTAAAATATTATTACAAAAAAAAAAGTTCTATGTAAGTATTTTTTAAAACATAATTTATTCCTGACCTCAAGAAAAATTATTATTAATATTATTATTATCAATGTTGGAAGCAATTGTGCTGCTTAATTATTTTGCACAAATTTTATATATTTTGAATCTTTAATAGGTTGAAAAAGTTCAAAAGAACAGCAATTATTTGAAACAAAAAATATTTTGTAACATTATTGATGTCTTTAGCGTCAAGTTCTCTCAATTTAATTCTTAATAAAGGATTAAGAATTTTTTACTGACCCAAAACCTTTTAACATTTTTGTAGTGCATATATTTTATGTAAACCCAAACAATCTTATTTTTTGTTAAATATGTTGCTTGAAAAATTAAAAAAAATTATCTTTCAAATAAATGCCTCTTAGTTTGATATTTTCTATCTAATGCAATGCCATATGTTGCAATATGTTTTAATGACTATATCTAATGAAATGCTGCTATATTTTAAGTTTCGTATCAAACTTATTAAATGATTGAATGATTAAAATCCCCAAATGCTGACACTATAAGTGCACATGAACTGTGGAGAGAAAAAGGCATAGGCTTATTTCTGTAAATAAAATTGTGTTGGTCCCCTGACTGACAAAAGCAGAGAAGCAGTGAGGGGTGAAAACACGGGTGCTGAGAGGGGGACAGAGAGGGACCCACCCAAAGGCAAAGACATCAGACTGTTTGGAGAAAGGAAGCTGGTTTTCTGCAGTCTCTGGGGAGAGCTGACGGATGAGCTCAGGAGCGAGATGACACAGCCAGCCGCTTGGGATCCGCAGCTTATCCTTTCTCCTACTGGAGAGAAAGAGACACAGAAGACGATGAAGTTTAAAACATGATCAATCACAACACACAAATTGAGTTTCTCAACATTTCTGAGTTAGATTTATTTGTACCTCATTAAAAAGGTCAGAAAACAAACTAAAAGATCATTATACTGACAATCCTGTACAAGAAATACAATAGAGCCAAGCAACTATTAGTCTCCCATAATCAGACTATTGACAGTCTAGTCCACAAATAAGACCTCTTTTTGAACTTGTGTCCCCCTAAATGCAATTAGATCAAATGAAGAACAATTGGAGGGTTTTGGTCTTTTCTTTGTTTTTCAAAATGTTCTCCTCAGAAAAATAATGTAGAATTATCATATTCTGTAGAGTTTAAGATTTCAGCAGTGTCTGCCAGCAAAAATCAAAGATTTCTTTATGGACTCAAAACGTTTCTTATAAAATTGTCCTGAATGATCAGAGCTGCAAAGTTCCTCGTTATTTTTTTGAAGATCTATACTCTTATTGTTTCAACAGTTTGTCTATATTTATTTCTAAATCAATTATTTATTTCTTTTTAAAAACAAAGACTGAATGGCAAGAAACTCAAACTACTAGCAGTTTTTTATTCTTCTCAGAAGTACACAATGTAGCAGAGTCTGGGAACTTGTAAACACAACTTTGTTTCCCAACGGACCGATTAAAAACCTGTGAACTCTCTACAATGATAAAGTAGTCACGTCCTTCTCAAGTGTCAGACATGGATTTGAAAGTGGTCTATCACTGACAAAATAGAGCGGTTTCAGCTTGACTGAGTCCCTAATCCAAGTAAAAACAAATTCACTCACCCATGATGCTGTAGTGTGTGTGTGTGTGTGTGTGTGTGTGTATATATATATATATACTGTATCTCCAAACAAGGGTCGAAAATTAAAGGGCTCAGCAAAAAAATGCCATCGAAATGAAAAAAATACACCCCCAATATTGGGAACAAAAAGCTATTTGTTCATTTATATCTTGATTATTTTCTTTACTCCCTTAATGTGCTATTTACAGTATGCATACATTCATAATACTATTAATAATTATTAATATTAATAATAATAATAATAATAATATTGTATACCATTACAATTTTAGAAATAAAATATTTTCAAATAACACTTTTATAAGTAACAACCTATATAATTATGCATTCAGATGAAACTATGTCATTTAGACATATTAAAACAGGATATGGTTTTATATAGTAAAAAAAAAAAATATATATATATTGCCCCTTAATAAAAAAAATAAAAAAAATAAATAAATAAAAGTAATAATAATAAAAATAAACAGTGCTCCAGACCAAGAAACAATAACAACAGAAAACTTTTGTTAAATTAGATCATGTTATGTTACATCAAGATCACAAAAGACAGAGAGGAGAAAAAGGTCCTTGAGCTCTTAGGGCATCCATAGCATTAAACCCACTATTGTCTGACATCTGGGCGACCCACCAGACTGCCCAGAGTAAATTTCCAATGACTTCATCTCTCAAAAAGACTCAAACCCACACAAACCCTCATAAACAAACCTTGACATTTCATGATGCCTCAGTACGAGTACGTTCACAGCCTCAATAGCCTCTCGTACCTGCTAGATGTTGCCTTACATGTATGTGGTCTTTCAAACAGCACCAAATCCCAGAATATTCAGATCTTATTACAATACCCAGTCATGTCTTGAGTCATAATACATAACTAATGTAAAATCGTGTTATTGAGAGCCAGACTTGTGCTTTACAGATAAACAATTCATAATTATGCTAGAGCCTGCACGTCCCTGACAGTCTGAAAAAAAATGTGCTGCTCCCAAATACTATCCCTTCCTAATAACTTTTGATAATAATTCACATGGCTGTGGAGGTTTGGAAGAGGGCTGATCAGAACGGCAACAGTGAGCCGATCCAGGAGACTTGATCAACAATGGCTGCAATGTAAACCTGTCGCTGTGGAGATGCCGTCTTTTTCCCGGTAATTACTGCCAACATACGTAAACACACTTGTGCAAAATCAGCCTCATAATCAGATGAACTGATGGGTACGGGTGTTTGTAATATTGCTCCATCGGGGATGTTGATTTACTGCTTGCAATGCCAATGAAAACATTTTCAAAGAGACACGACACGCAAACACAAACGGGACGAGGGCCAAAACAGCATCAACATCATCACGGTCATCAGCAGTGGCAAACGCTTCATGTTGCACAAGATAATTTACTCTCATTTTCAGCACTTTCAAAGCCAAAGACTTCATTAAACATCTTATTATGCAAATAAACATACATTTAAAACAAAGAGGTCAAATTTCTTAATTAAATTTGTGTTTCAGGGCTGTTGATTGACAAATGCAAGAACTGAATACTGTTAAGACAATGCTTAAACTCACTAAACTTGACAAGACCATTTTCAGAAAAAAAAGACATTTTTGCTTGTCGTTTATCATATTTCCCTCAATCTCATTACTATAGTGCTGAAAAAAATATTTTAAAGATAAAAGTATCAAATAATATAGTTATTAAATGGCAAAGTGTGTTAACATCATGTCAGTATTAAATTAAAGTATACTAACATGACATTATATTTAAAATAATTAATCAAATGTATAATATTTCCTTCATTCTCATTACTGTAATGCTGGAATAAAATATACGAATGTAAAAAATTCTAAAATTATATAATTACTCAAATATGGCAATGTGTGTATACATCACTGCAGTATTAAATTATTATTATTATTTTTTTTAGGGTTAGGGTTAAATGCAGATTTTTTGGTGCAATGTCATATACTGTACACGAGGACATGTCCTCTCATAACCCTTCCCTTTGCCCTAAGAAACATATTCAGAATTGACAATGGTTGAGATATATGAAGCATATGAAGCTTTACAAAAAACAAATCAAACGTCTACAGCTCTTCACGCAATTCAGCGGCCTTGCCTGGAGGAAGGAATATCTTTGAGTTCATTCAGCCATAAAGTAGAGGATGTTTCCTCTTCATACATCACAAGAGCGCAACAAAACGCATACATCAGACACCCTTTTCATGGATTTTCCTGTTCAAAGAAGTGTGGCGTTAATAGTCTGTTCAAAGTCTTTGTCTCTTGAAAGGAGACAGGAATATATATACAGAGGTCTAAATCTGAAAAGACTGTGGTATTCAATTAAGGTTGTGGAGTTGTCATATGCAGAAAATATAGCTGTTTAATACTTCAGTACTGTTCTGAGACAGATTTTGTGCTTTTTTCCTCATGTTGTGTATTATGACACCCAATCACAAATCATTTTACACCAAAAGCCTCATCCACATCATATATACAGGCAGAATTAAATTAAATACTTGGAGAAAAAGGCATTAAAATATAATTAATTCAATATGCTTAAGACTGAATATTGATTGGGATTTAAACTGAAATGAAGTAACCCTAAGGGAAAAGCGTGGTCAATTAAATTGATATTTACCCAAAAATATCAGTCAGAATTCACTCAATCCTCATGTGAACGGAAATGCTCCTAGCATCAAGCTTGATTTCATGCATTGCTGCTTTCTGAAATGTGCAACATTAAAGGGATAGTTCAAACAAAAATGAAAATTCCATCATCATATTTATTTTTCGTACATACTCTTATAAACAATGGTTCTTTATTGGCATCTATCCATGAAGAACCTTTAACATATCTGGAGTGTTTCTATTGCACAAAAGTTTCTTTATAGGCAAAAAAGTTTCTTTAGATTTTTTAAATATTCTTCACACTACAAAAATAATGGATTTTTTTAAGAACTGTCCACTGAAAGGTTCTCTGGGGAACCAGAAATTGTCTCGTCACTGTCAGACTCAGTTATCACTCATCATTCAAAACCCCTTTTTGGAACCTTTATTTTTAAAGGTGAAAATCAAGTTTTTAACATTGTTTACATCTGTCTGCTCTTTTTTTTATTTATGCTGAAAGACAAACCACATGATAATGCATCAGTTTACACCTTTGCTAAGCATTTTCTCCTCAAAACTGCACTTCTGCAAAGACAGTCATAAAAATATTGTTTTGAAACCGTCTGTTTCCTACCCCCACAAACATTTAACCAATCACGTCAACCTGCAGGGCAGGGCTTTTCATATCAGTAGTAAAGTTTTTATGTGTTAGGATGTTGATTTTTAGATGGTAGCTTTCTGAGATGGCGAATGGGAACATGATTTGTGTGGCATTAGCAAAACGTTCTCACTGACTGATAAAGTAGTGAAGCCAAAATCTAATGATATCAATTAACGTTATGTGTCCAATGTTGTAAAGAGTGATACATAAAATGCATTACCATTCTGATACATTAACTTGTAGATGACCCTGTATAATTAACCCTCTTCCTCTTCTTCTTGAGAATCCCCCTTTAAAATAATCAGATTTTGTTGCTTTGCAGACTGAAATGAAGACGGACACAGTTTGCTTTTTCCAGCTGTATTTACTCAGCGCAACTTATAACATCTAACTGAATGACCAAAATGTCAGCATACCACCAACATACCTTCTCAATAGCGCACAAAGACACTGGCACTGTCAAAAGATCTCAGGGATAAAGTTGTAGACAGGAGATGGATACAAAAAAATGTCAAAGGCTTTATCAATGCCTAGAAGCACAGTGAAGTCTATTATTAAGAAGTGGAAGATATTTGTTACAACACAAACCCTCCCTGGATCAGGATGTCCCCCAAACTGGATGAAAGAGCCAGGAGAAAACTGGTCAGAGAGGCAACCAAGAGGCCTACAGCAACTCTGAAGCAGCTGCAGGAGTTTATGACAAAGAGTGGTCATTTTGTGCATGTGACAACAACATCACAAATTCTTAAGAAAAAAGCCATTGCTCAAGAAAAGCCACATGCTGTCATGACTGAGCTTTGCCAAAACGCTTCTGATTCTAAGGCAGATGAGACTAAAACCTCAACACCAGATAATATGTCTGACAGAAATCCAATGCAGCTCTCCGTCAAAATAACAGCATTCCTCCAGTAAAGCGTGGAGGTTATGATATCTTGTTATGAGCGTGTTTCTCTGCAGCAGAGACTGGAGCAATTGTCAGGATAGAAGAAAAAATGGACAGGGCAAAATACCATAAAATTCTTGAGGAAATTCTGCTGCCCTCTGCCAGAAAGTTGTCAGTGAGTAGGTTTCATTTCAACCCAAAGCACACCATAGTTGAAGGAATTGAAAATCTGTGGAATGACTTAAAGACTCCAGTCCACAAACCATCACATTTTACTGAACTTGAGCAGTTCTGCAAAGAAGTCTAGATGTACAATGTTAGTAGAGAAATATCGCAACATACTAAAGGCTATAATTAAATTAAAAGGTGGTTCAACAAAACACTGACACATAAGCGGGTAATCCTTTTTCCAATTCAGTGATGGTTTTTTTGTTTTTTAAAGGGGGGTGATTCTTTTCTATACCCACTGTATGTGAACTCTTCTTTCTAAATATGAATAACTGGCTGAAAAAAGCAACAATTTTCATCTATTCCTATTTTTGCAGTGCATTGAAATTAGATTGCTAGAGGGAGTTCCCCCTATAAAAGTTCCTGACGTCCTCTCAAATGCCTGTGTGATGATAACAACATCTGCTGCTCCTTCAACTCACTGAAGCAGACATTCATCAGGAACCATGAGAACACTGAAGGTGAACCTGGATTAAGCACTGTAGCCCACACTCTAATAATTACAGGCTTTGATTTTTAATAAGCAGTTCTGAAAGTCATTATGGAATTTAAAGACGTTATTAATGGCCTGCCACATGTATCGTGTGATGGGTTGTGCATTTGTTACTCTTCTACTGGAGACACAGAGAGAGAAAGGTACATTTGTCTACCATATTTACCACTAAAAGGTGCATAGTAGTACTGTAAGGTACAGTACATACTGTATCAAAACTCTAAGGTACTAATATGCACCTTTTAAGGGTACAAAGTCAAGGATACAAAGTTTTTGCTTCAAGCGAAAAGCTGTTGTACACATAAAGGTACCGTTATTTTCCCTTTTTTTTCTTCTGGCAGTATAGACAGCATTTTACAACATCACAGGCACACTCCTAAAGGCAAGGCTTTTTCAAAAGGTAGGCCACAACATCATGTTGCCTGCCTTATTTAGGCCAATATCTAAGGCATATCATAGTTCAATATAACATAAAAACATACCCATTATTTATATTTCTACAGGTTTTTATGTTTATTAGACTTCAGCATTAGCTTATCAACAGCAATAGTTTAGGAGACTTTATTTAAAAATGTAAACCCTTTCAATAGCTGACACTGAAAACTTTTCTACTTAAAGAGAAAAGAATACCATTACTTGAAATTGCAGGGAGTTGTGTGCTTGTGTGAATTTGGACCTACCTGCCTGCTTGTAGAACACCAGATATTGTGAACAGGCCAAAGTCGGTGATGACCACTTTCCCATTGTCATAAAATACATTCTTGGATTTCATATCTTTGTGAAGGATCCCTTTGGCATGTAGGTATCCCATGCCCTGAAAAAAAAGGTGTTAATGTAATTAGGTATACATGTTTTTAGTCTAATACAAATTTTATGTCTAGACTGTATTTTCTAATTCTAAGTACAGTTGTAAAACTATAAATGTCATTGTTGCATTTACTAATATGTATGAATTTCTTCCTTCCATAGATCTTTTATTTTGGTGCATGTTCCCAACTTGACGTTATAAGCGTCCCAAACTCAGAGCAGATGGAGAGATGAGTTTGTGTGATGTGGCAGCGAACTGAGCTGCTCTGAAACACTAAGAGCACTGAATGATGAGCTGCTCACTTATAAAAGAACACAGTGCCGTGCTTCACTCTGAAACACCCTCTGCATGTATTTAATTCAATTGCAGCTTTTGTGATTTGATAATAATCATGTGATTTCTGTTTTATTCCATTTAATTGTGCAGCCCTAAATGTAATCACATGCTGTATATGTGAAGGCTTCAAAACACTGACATGTTTCCCAAAATGACTGCTATACACGTGAATCAATTTTAGCTGACATTTAGCGAATTCATCACATTGACTTCACATCAATTACTCTCACCTTCACCATCTCTTGTGCAATTTGTCTAGTCTTGTTGACGTCGAGAACAACTTTTGCATCTCGAATCACTGAGTAGAGGGTCCTGCCCTTACACAAACTACAACAGAAGAACAAAAAACACATATTAGACTTCAGTAGCAACCATAATATCAAAATATGACCAGCAATTCTTCAGCTATTTGTGCAGATTGTGAGTTTTCAAAACAATCTTAGCATCACAGGTTTACATAGATTCAGTGTATAAAACAACTCATTCAAATATGAATCTATTTGAAACATATGAATATTTTAAATATACAAATATGAATATACATTACACAATTTTTACAATTCATGGGCAAACATACTTGAAGTGCTAAAGGCAAAAGCAATTCAAATAAAATGAAATAATATCACAAGAATGATTATTGTTGTGCATGAGAGTACTAACTGGTATTGGTCATAATTAAGTTTGCAATTATGAATGCATTTAACAGTATGTAAAAAAAATCATGATTGCAATCTAGCTTGTTGATGAAGAATAGCAATAAAGCCTGTCATATGATGAGCATCTATCCTAGCATCTACCCTTGTGCAACCAGTATTTGTTCACAGATCACCCCTCATTTGAACCTACAACCTACATTTTCATATAACATATGTTAGGACAAGACTGATACATGTTCATACTCAAGCATGCTGTTTTGAATTTATATCCAAGCAAATGTGAGCACTGTCACTTGGAGGACTAATGATGCTGAATGAGCCATGAACTTCACCTCTGCAGGAATGAGGAGAAAGACACCCCTCCAACTCCCTGACATCTGAGCTCCTACTGTGCCACCTGACAAAAACGTCTGCGTTTTTCCCCGGGCTGCCCTCTTCCTCCATTTATACATATTCATAATGCCATCAGGGTACGAGGCCCATTTTTAGCATCACTCTGGCCTTTTGGCCTTATTCAGTGTGGGATCCTTCAAATGTGTGATACCCAAATGCAAATGCTAAACTCTGTATATATGCCGTCAGTACAGAAATTTGTCGCATACATCACGTTTCAACTGTTAACACTAATAATTGTCAAGACAGACTATTCCAAATAATGACAGCCTCTGACATTCTGCTGCAATTATGTTGTACACACTGAATTTGTGAACAAAAAGCCAAACTGTTATTCCTCACTGCAGGGGTGATATGAAAAACAATCAATGCATAATCACTCACGACAATGTGAAGACACACAATCAATATTTATTTCAATATTTATTCATTTCCTTTATTTATTTTTAAGAAAGAGGGTAATTTCTAGCAATTATATCTCAATTAGTTTGTTTGAGCCTGCTGATTAGGGACTACGAATAAAACCAAGACTATGACTTATGTCTGTGTTAAATGAAATACAATTAATTAAAATCATGCACCATAATTAGTGAGGAGTAGACATTTATATACATTTTTCTTTGGCAAATGAAAACTATTTGCAAGTAAGGTCAGAAAAATAAGCAAATCTGACAATTATTTAAAATTTTTACTAAAAATGAACTAAAAAAATGCTGAAAAAGTCAAAGCTATGTTTAAATATCGGCTAATATATTATTATTCATCATACAAATATATAATATTGTATTTTGTGTGTATTATATTATTAATATTAAAATGTAGAGATAGATAGATGCAATGACGCATCATTAAATTAATCAAAATTGACAGTAAACTATTTCAAATAATTGCTCTCCCTCTGAACTCTCCATTCATCAAAGAATGCAGATTTTTTTTATATAATATCATAATCAAAAATACATTTTAGATTATACATTGAATCATTAAAAAAGACTTCTATATTTACAACTTTATTTGATCTAAGAAACTAAAGCCTTTTATTCTAGAAAAATAAAATAAAAATAAATAAATGAATCCTCTGAATCTTTGGAATTAATCTTTTATTGGCCATGGCCATGCAGCACAGCATCTTTTTGCAGACAAGCTAACAGGAAGCACCAATTTGTGTGGCAGGAGGAAGGAAATAATATTGGCCATCTCCCATTCAGACAGGATGCTAAAGTAGTTCATGTTTTTCACAACACTCATTGTTCATATACTGACATGCCTTCTGAGAATTCTGAGAAGTGAAAAATTTCAGCCACTTATGTTTACATCTGTGGTCAAAGACATGTTGTTTTAAATTAGGCTGAAAGCAGGCACTTATGCAAACTATGAGGTCATGCTGATTAAAGAAGATCAGGAAAATATAGTCAACTTTAAGAAACAGTCATGAAGCTGGAGCTGTGGAGCTTACACATGCACTGTAAACACTGAATTGTGTACATTACCAAACTCTATTCAAGCTTACCTGGTGATGATGGCCAGATGAGGGGGTCTCATACACGCTCCCATGAACAGGACTACGTTTTCATGCCGCGTGTTCCTGTATGCCATCACCTCTCTTTTAAATGCTTTCAGCTGTTCTTCATTGTCTCTTTCAATGTCAATTAGCCGTATGGCCACTTCTCCATGCCAGCGTCCATGATAGACCTGTCCAAAGCGGCCTTTCCCGATCAGCTCTCCGATCTCCACCTGCTCCATGGGAATGTCCCACTCCTGCAGGAAGATGCTGGTCTGGCTGGCCTTACGTGGGAAGTTCCGTGCAGACAGTAGGGAGAGATTCATCTCCTCAAACTCATCCGCTGACCCCTCGGCCTCATCGTTGCCTTCCTCGTTCTGATAGATAGATAGGTAAATTATAAATATAACAGTAGAACCACAGACAGATGGATGGACAGATTCATATGTGGATGGATGGAGTAACAGATAGATAGAGAGACAGACAGAATGAAAGATAAAATGATGGAACGATAGATAAATAGTGACAGAATGGTAAAACGACGGACGGACGGACGGATAGATAGATAGATAGATAGATAGATAGATAGATAGATAGATAGATAGATAGATAGATAGATAGATAGATAGATAGATAGATAGATAGATAGATAGATAGATAGATAGATAGATAGATAGGACCTCAGACAGAGAATGACAGATAGACAGATCTATAGAATGAAAGAATGTTAGAGCAATGTAACTATGGCAAGATAGAACAAATGATAGAATGATAGAACAAATGATAGACATTTGTTATAGAAGCAGGATGACTCACATCAGATGTTGGTTCAACCTCAATTTGTAGCAAGGGGCTCACTTTGGTACTGTGTGAAGAGAGAGAAAGTGTGTTTGCTCAGAGAGGGTCATTTACTTCAGCAGAACTAACTAACGTTTCATTTTCAAGAACTGTATTCTAATTAAAATCCATTGTTTACTTTATGCCATCTGAAAGGATCACATAAAAAATCCTGCTTGTTCATCTTCATATTTTTAGCTTGTACAAAAGCGGTTCGCACAAGCTCTGTTTAGTGAGTTGGCTACATTTAACATCGTAAATGTAATGTAACCTCACATATTGCTAAGCTGTCTAATCAACATAAAATAAAAAGTAAAGATATACATTATGAAAAAGAATCCACTTTTAATTAAGACAAATCTATTTTCCATTAACACCTTTAGTATAAAATTAAGTTAAATTCAACCTGGATGACACTCAGTTACTGTTCATGTCTGTAGTAAGAAATTTATTTGTTAATACGTTTAATACCCTTGTTTGGATTGAAAAATATGGAAGGACAGTGCCAGAAGATCTATGAGTCCATTTATGCATTCATGCCAGTTAGCAGTTTTACCCTACAGCTGTCAAACAGCTCATTTCAGCTGCATTATGATACTCTATAATGAAATACATACTGCTAATACTATATACTATAATACTGCTAATACTAAATACTATACTGTCTAAGAACTACAGAAATTTTAATCCAGTTTTAAAAGGTTTTTTTTTTCTTTGTAGTTAATGCATCTTGATTCAGTTATTGAAATATTGAATTATTCTTTATGGGTCTTCGAGTTTTTTATTTTAACATCCATGGATATGACTGACATCATCACTGTAGCGTAACCTCAAGCCCCACGTTTGGCTAAAGTTTATGTATGTGTGTGTGTGTGTGTGACTTGTCTTCAGTCACATCAGCTTTTGCAAATATTTTTGCTCTAATAATTCTGTAATCTAAAATGCTCATATTTGCCATAAATAGACACAAGCCATGGCGAAACTGTCCGACATGTCTGTGGCCTTTCACATTGGCATCACTCTAAATACAAACAAACACACATAGTACAGAATAGAACATGACATTTCAGACACATTTGTATGTTAATAAACAATGTTAAATGGTCTTGGCATCTCATTATAAGTGACACAAAAGAGATAACACATTTAACAGTTTTTGACCTCCATCTAAAGGAGCAAGAGAGCATCATAACTACATTTTATGCTACTATCTTTAAAAAGATTCATAATACTGTAACAAATGTATTGCTTATTGTTAGATAGAGAGATAATTAAGAGCAATTAAGAGATAATAGAGATAATTGATCACCATTGATTTACATGCATTTGCACTTTAGTTCAAAATCCCAGTGAGATGTTTTGTTGTTTATGACCTAATACTGATTTGGAACACTCTATATAGACAGACTGATGTCATCATTAAATGAATCCTAAAATGTCAAATCAACATAAACTCACATACACATAAATACACACGCACTTACCCAGGCTCAGACAGAACAGGATGTAGAATGACTTGAGGGGCCCTGGTGGGAACCTCAGGGGCCACATCTACAAAGAGAAAGAGTGAGACAGTAAGTCACAAGGCAGAGATGAGAAAGAAAATGACAATTTTTAAAAGAGTGTATTTTTATAGACTAAGTTCATCAAAACATGCAGGAGAACTGCTGAGAAACAGAAGCTGCTTATACTGAAAAGACTGACGTAGAACCATACAGCACCATACAGACTTTATTAAAGAGTTTGGTGATTTTACATCTGAGTTAGTTCTGGCTACAGATAAAGTTTTAATAGTTGGTGATTTTTAATATCCATGTTGATAATGAAAACGATGCATTGGGATCAGCATTTATAGACATTCTGAACTCTATTGGTGTTAGACAACACGTTTCAGGACCTACTCATTGTCGAAATCATACTCTAGATTTAATACTGTCACATGGAATTGATGTTGATGGTGTTGAAATTATTCAGCCAAGTGATGATATCTCAGATCATTATTTAGTTCTTTGCAAAATTCATATAGCCAAAATTGTAAATTCTACTTCTTGTTACAAGTATGGAAGAACCATCACTTCTAACACATAAGACTGCTTTTTAAGTTATCTTCCTGATGTATCCAAATTCCTTAGCATATCCAAAACCTCAGAACAACTTGATGATGTAACAGAAACTATGGACTCTCTCTTTTCTAGCACTTTAAATAAAGTTGCTCCTTTACGCTTAAGGAAGGTTAAGGAAAACAGTTTGACACCATGGTATAATGAGCATACTCGCACCCTAAAGAGAGCAGCCCGAAAAATGGAGCGCAGCTGGAGGAAAACAAAACTAGAGGTATTTCGTATTGCTTGGCGGGAAAGTAACATATCCTACAGAAAAGCATTAAAAACTGCTAGATCCGATTACTTTTCTTCTCTTTTAGAAGAAAACAAACATAACCCCAGGTATTTATTCAATACAGTGGCTAAATTAACGAAAAATAAAGCCTCAACAAGTGTTGACATTTCCCAACACCACAGCAGTAATGAGTTTATGAACTACTTTACTTCTAAAATCGATACTATTAGAGATAAAATTGCAACCATTCAGCCGTCAGCTACAGTATCACATCAGACAGTGCACAATAGACCCCCTGAGGAACAGTTCCACTCATTCTCTACCATAGGAGAGGAAGAATTGTATAAACTTGTTAAATCATCTAAACCAACAACATGTATGTTAGACCCTATACCATCTAAGCTCCTAAAAGAGGTGCTTCCAGAAGTCATAGATCCTCTTCTGACTATTATTAATTCCTCATTGTCATTAGGATATGTCCCCATAACTTTCAAACTGGCTGTTATTAAGCCTCTCATCAAAAAACCACAACTTGACCCCAAAGAACTAGTTAATTATAGACCAATCTCGAATCTCCCTTTTCTGTCCAAGATACTAGAAAAGGTGGTATCCACACAATTATATTCCTTCTTAGAGAAAAATGGTATATGTGAGGATTTCCAGTCAGGATTTAGACCGTATCATAGTACTGAGACTGCTCTTCTTAGAGTTACAAATGATCTGCTCTTATCATCTGATCGTGGGTGTATCTCTCTATTAGTTTTATTGGATCTTAGTGCTGCGTTTGACACAATTGACCACAACATTCTTTTGCATAGACTTGAATACTTTGTTGGCATCAGTGGAAGTGCATTAGCATGGTTTAAATCGTACTTATATGACTGCCATCAGTTCGTAGCAGTGAATGAAGATGTATCCTATCGATCACAAGTGCAGTATGGAGTACCTCAAGGCTCAGTACTAGGGCCGCTACTCTTCACGCTTTATATGTTACCCTTGGGAGATATCATCAGGAAACATGGTGTTAGCTTTCACTGTTGTGCTGATGATACTCAGCTCTATATTTCTTCGCAGCCCGGTGAAACACACCAATTTGAAAAACTAATGGATTGCATAGTCGATATAAAAAACTGGATGACGAGTAATTTCTTACTGCTAAATTCTGAAAAAACAGAGGTGTTAATTATAGGTCCTAAAAACTCTGCTTGTAATAACCTAGAACACTGTCTAAGACTTGATGGTTGCTCTGTCAATTCTTCGTCATCAGTTAGGAACCTAGGTGTGCTACTTGATCGCAATCTTTCCTTTAGAAAGCCACGTTTCTAGCATTTGTAAAACTGCATTTTTCCATCTCAAAAATATATCTAAATTACGGCCTATGCTCTCAATGTCAAATGCAGAAATGTTAATCCATGCATTTATGACCTCAAGGTTAGATTATTGTAATGCTTTATTGGGTGGTTGTTCTGCACGCTTAGTAAACAAACTACAGCTAGTCCAAAATGCAGCAGCAAGAGTTCTTACTAGAACCAGGAAGTATGACCATATTAGCCCGGTCCTGTCAACACTGCACTGGCTCCCTATCAAGCATCGCATAGATTTTAAAATATTGCTTATTACTTATAAAGCCCTGAATGGTTTAGCACCTCAGTATTTGAATGAGCTCCTTTTACATTATAATCCTCTACGTCCGCTACGTTCTCAAAACTCAGGCAATTTGATAATACCTAGAATATCAAAATCAACTGCAGGCGGCAGATCCTTTTCCTATTTGGCGCCCAAACTCTGGAATAACCTACCTAACATTGTTCGGGAGGCAGACACACTCTTGCAGTTTAAATCTAGATTAAAGACCCATCTCTTTAACCTGGCATACACATAACATACTAATATGCTTTTATTATCCAAATCCGTTAAAGGATTTTTAGGCTGCATTAATTAGGTAAACCGGAACCGGAAACACTTCCCATAACAACCTATGTACTTGCTACATCATTAGAAGAATGGCATCTACGCTAATATTTGTCTGTTTCTCTCTTGTTCCGAGGTCACCGTGGCCACCAGATCCAGTCTGTGTCCAGATCAGAGGGTCACTGCAGTCACCCGGAACCAGTACGTATCCAGACCA
Organism: Carassius carassius; assembly: GCF_963082965.1. NCBI lineage: Eukaryota > Metazoa > Chordata > Actinopteri > Cypriniformes > Cyprinidae > Carassius > Carassius carassius. Next base: position 38,442,506 of record NC_081758.1, on the reverse strand, counting down.
GATGCTGGATCAGCACCTAGAAAGGACCTCTACATCCCTGAAAGACAGCGGAGACCAGGACAACTAGAGCCCCAGATACAGATCCCCTGTAAAGACCTTGTCTCAGAGGAGCACCAGGACAAGACCACAGGAAACAGATGATTCTTCTGCACAATCTGACTTTGCTGCAGCCTGGAATTGAACTACTGGTTTCGTCTGGTCAGAGGAGAACTGGCCCCCCAACTGAGCTTGGTTTCTCCCAAGGTTTTTTTCTCCATTCTGTCACCGATGGAGTTTCGGTTCCTTGCCGCTGTCGCCTCTGGCTTGCTTAGTTGGGGACACTTCATCTACAGCGATATCGTTGACTTGATTGCAAATAAATGCACAGACACTATTTAACTGAACAGAGATGACATAACTGAATCCAATGATGAACTGCCTTTAACTATCATTTTTGCATTATTGACACTGTTTTCCTAATGAATGTTGTTCAGTTGCTTTGACGCAATGTATTTTGTTTAAAACGCTATATAAATAAAGGTGACATTGACATTGACATTGACATTGACGTAGAAACGATTTTTTTCTTAGAAAATTTTGTTTTCTTGTAAAAAAAAATACTCTGAGAATCTAAAAACAAATGTCATTAAAAAAAACACAATGTTGTACATGTGCCTACTACACAAACATCTAAAGCCATTCACTGCTGATTTTGATCAAAAATATTATTATTAGTTTTTGTAATAATTTAACATTATTTTATTCACCAAAGGACGCATTAAATTGATCAAAGTGACAGATAATACATTTTTAATGTTTATATTTCATATAAATGGGGTCTGAAAAAAAATCACTATTGCCCCAAAAATATTATGCAGCGCAACGATTTTCAGCCATTGATAAATAAGAAATGCCACTTGAGTGCCATATCAGCATATTAGAATGATTTCTGAGGGATCATGTGACACTGAAGACTGGAATAATGTTGCTGAAATATACAAAAATATATATCATGCTCTATTGTTAGGAAAGATGAAAACCTAGAGGATTCTAATTTAACAAACAATTTCTATTGAAAAACGAATGGTTTTGCCTAATGGGTAAAACTGGCTGTGTGTTCCCTGCTGAAAGGTACAATGGTGACTGATCTCAGCAGCTCAACTCTCATATATAAACTGCCAAAATTGGAGTCATAAGCCTTTATTCTAATCTATCAGGCTACCAACACAACATGGCTTTCCTCCCTCCACACATTCATCAAAAACATGCAGCAAGCTGAGTGCCTCCCACAGAATACAGGCACTCATCAGCCTTTATTTGCAGCGAGGCCTCGCCTTTAAAAGAACCATCATTAGAGAATACAGCATTGCATGGTTAAGAGACAACAAGAAGACGAGCAAAGAAGAAAGACAAGAGGGAGAGGGAGGAGTGTTGTTGCATCTCAAAGAAAAGATGGCTTTAAAAAAAAAGACATCAAAAAAGTTTGCCTCGGCATGTTGCATTGCATTATGGGTAGGGGTAATGACCAATTATGACACACTTACCAGGGAAGATGAACTGCTGCTTGTATTTGTAGAAATGAGATGCTGAGAAGAGCACAGGAGAGAAGCAGACAGAATTCAATAAAATCCAATACACCCCCAGATGCTTATTGGTCTGTGTTATTATTCTGCAGAATCCATCACAAAGCTGCATTTGCCATAAAAATAGCAACTTTTAGGATGCAGAATGGTCTAAAATTCTGAAACCACACTGAAAATCTGAGATTCAATGTATAATAAATTAATAAAACTGACAGAAATGAATACGTTTTATGATTTTGAAAAAGTACAAAGAAATGTTGATTTCCAATATTTAACATTTAAATATTCAAATATTTATATTTCTGCAGTCCCGTCACTAATCAAAGTTAGGATGTCATGTGAACTCTGGCACAGGATGTTTACAAACATTTACAAAAAAATTATTTGCAACTTGAGGAGTTCATGTCATTTTGACTGCTGCTTATATTATGCGCTGTCATAATTGAAAAGCGGGACATTCCAAACAGAACTCCAGACTACGATTTAACCCTCTGGAGAAATTGCAAATGCACCAGATTGCAAATGCACCAGAAAATAAAAAATGGAATGAGTGCAACAATTTAAAAATTGTGTGTGTGTCAGAATAGCTGTTAAGTCAGATATCATCTGATTAAACTACGCACCAATGATTTCTGCATGCAAATGAGTGTATCGTTTCTGACACACGCTGTATGCAATAGACCAATCACAACAGACTGGGCCATCTGACCAATTAGAGCAGAGAAAGGCTCAGAGAAAGGAGGGTTTCTGCTTGGAACTAATCTTGAGAATCGTTGAAAAATGAGGTGACATTAAATGCATATTTTGAGTGTTTTTTCAACATGCATGCATGTAATCCTATTGTAGGAGACTCCCAAAACAAAATATTAGGAACCTTTGGCATAATTGGGGCACTTTAAAAATTGCCTGTATATCTCTCATTATGTTACAGTATATGATCACCAAATCTTGGATTCAATCTTTTTGTCATGTTGTTTTCTTTCAGTTAGCATAGGCTTTTTTTGGATTGAATGTAGGCCTCACTGATCTGAGCTTATGTACCCTTGAAGTGAATAACACATTATTCTGGGATCATTTCGGCCAAATTCATTCAAAACTGGGGTGTATAAGCTCAGATGGCTGAAGCTTATGATCAGTCAGTTCCAAAAAGAAATACAAAACCTGTGCTGAGAGCAAGAAAACAAGCAGATAAATTGATTAAATACAATATTTGGTATTAATACAGTATAACTATATATATATATATATATATATATATATATATATATATATATACAGTATAATTTTTATTATTATTCTTTTTTTTATGTTTGTGAAGATACCTTGTGTGAGCAAAGTCAGTAGGTTTTAGTCCAATTAGCATTTCAGCAGATTAGCAACTAAAATTTCTTCTGAAATTATCAAAATGAATAATTAAATCAGCTTATGTTTATGGTTGGTACCTGTAAGGTTGGACGGTTTCTGCTGTCTGCCGCTCTGTGGGGAAGGGTGAAGAGGAGATGGGGGTGTCGCACTGGGCGGCAGAGGGGGAGCAGGAGATGATGGGGTGGAGGAGGTGGTGGAGGATGGATTACTGCTGGAGTCGGGCTGATACGGCACAGGGATGTGGTCCTGAAACAGAGACACACAGAGATTTTGTAACACACAAAAACACTCCCTACTCCCTGCTCATTCTCAATGCGGTCAGACATCAGTAAACCCGGATTCTTTCTCACGGTCGGTTAAAGATTAATCATAGAACAGAGGTGTGGCAGCTGTCGACCTGATCTCCCATGTGCTGAAAACTGGAAAGCCATGCTACGTTTGAAAAACTGCCCAACGTCGTGTTAGAACGTAGAGCACATCAATAGCCAGCAGTGTTGTCGTAAAGTATGATTGAGTGGTATATATATTTGATAAGACAACGGAAATCCAAAAAAAAAAAAAATATTCACAACTCTATGCTCTGCCAGTCATAAAAAAGGCTTTTTGACTGCTATCTTTGTTGCTTAAGTGTCACAAACTGAGTCTTTGAGAAAAACTAAAGTTATAAAAATACAAGCAATATAAAACCAACTGCATCTGCATAAAAAATTAAAGTGGAAGAATAACAATTAGTTCATAACTTCATAGTTCAGATGGTAAGGTTATGAACTCTTTTTATTCTGTTTTCACTATACTCTCTCACACATACATACATCCTTCTCTTACAAACAAATTTTCTTCTTGCATACATTTATTATTCAAAACATTTGAATAAGAGCAAAATGCATAATCGTGTGAATGAAATATATGAACATAAGAAGAAAATGTAAGAATGTGTTAAAATTTGTGACTATGAGAGCAAAAATGTATGAATGTGAAAGGAGAATATAAGTGTGTGAGAGTGCCAGGATGACTTATGGCTTGTACGACCCTTTATAGCCCCTTATAGCATGATCTTTTTTTTAACCACTTCTGCAGTTACAAATAAACAACTGATCTGAAGGTGATTTTTACTGTATGTATGAAGTCAGTTCCCTTCACACAAGTTCTAGAAACGTTTATGTGGTCAGGAAGCAAGGAAACACACACACACAGAGAGAGAGAGAACGTGTTCTTGCATTTAAAAATAGCTAGAAGGAGCACAATGGAATGGAATTGAATGCAAGGACCCCTAGACACATTTTTTTACATTTTTGAGTACACTTGACATGGTGTGTTAAAAATGTCACACTAATCTTGTCGTGCCTTGGTTTCCAATAAACATAAGAAAACCAAGTGTGCCAAAAATGACAGGAAGGCTGTTTATTGTTGGTCTGTGAAAATTGCTTTTCATGCCAAGTTGTTTGAATAAAAAGCCAAAGCAAACAAGTTGTTCTAAAGATTACAGGACGGGCTTATAATGCCAATGTGCTGGAGAAAGTTTTTTGATAATGTTGACAATGGAGGGATGTAACATGGTTGAGCTGTGTTTGTTCAAAGGTAATGCAATGTAACTAATCTTACCTTGCTGATTTTGTTAGTCTTGGGGAGAGTCTGGCTAATGTGGAGGTCAGAGTACCTGAGGGGGTTGTTTATGTCACATGGTACTGACTCGGTCCTGACGAGCTGACGAGCTGAGAGAGAGGGCGAGAAAAACAGCATAGTATCCACGGTAACAGGAGGCAGTTGTCATGGTAACAGAAAATCTCTGAAAAGTCTTGTCACATTTTAATGGAAGAGTCACTAAACCATGTATTATGTACAGTACAGTATATATCAGAAATATCACAGGTATGAATCACATGGATATCCAACAGCAACAATCAAGGAGTTTATAATAACATTGTTCACTTCCTCCAGCAAAGAAAAACACATTTCTGTGTACTTCATGTGCATAAAAGCATATGATTTCATAATAAGGAACCATTAAATTTAAGCATAAAAATAAGACACACTGAATTTGGTTTGGAGCTAGTAATTTATTACAGCTCAATTCATCTAATTTCCTAAAGTTAGTATTACAACCTAACAGTGGAACACATTAAATTAGCCTAACAAAACTGGCTTGACATTTTTCCTATCTAATATTCATTTTTTTGTAATATACTGTATACCAAAGCTCAAAAGATTGGGTTCAGTAATAAATAAATTAATACTTGTATTCAGCTAGAACACATACAATTGTTCAAAAGAGACAGTCAAGACATAAGATTACAAAAGATTTCTATTGCAAATAAAAGCTGAAAAATAAAAAAGTAAAATGTATCACGATTTTCGTGACGATTTTCTCTGACATCAACAAGGCATTTTCGTCCACACAACTCCCGCTAATTGGATTTTCTCTTTTTCTGACCATTCACTGTAAATCCGTTTGGCACCAACAACCATTCCACGTTCAAAGTCACTTAAATCCCCTTTCTTCCCCATTTTGATGCTCAGTTTGAACTTCAACAATTCATCATCTAGATTCCTAAATGCATTAAGTTGCTTCCGTGTGACTGGCTGATTAGCAATGTGTGTTACCAAACAATTGAATATGTGTACCTAATAAAGTGGCTGGTGAGTGTATATTAAAACAGAAAACCATTGTTTTAAACTCCAATACCTTTAACAATATTACTGTTTATCCACTGTAGTTTTAATCACATAAATGCAGCCTTGTTGAGCAGAAGAGACTTCTTACATAAACATAAAAAATCGTACTGATCCCAAACTTCTGAACGGTATTGTGTTTTTAACATTTGAAAACTGTCCAGAACAAAATTTAAGGTATGAAATAGGAAATAATGTGTTTGATGAGCACAAACCTGCTCCCTTACCTTGAGATGCTACTTGATCTACAATATCAGAAATGAGGGGAAAATGTGATGGTGAAAAAAGAAAAAGAGAGGAAAGGTAAGACGGGTGCAGACTGAAGGTTATAATGTTTAAGAGAGAACCAGACAGATTGTTTAATACATTAATGCAAAGTAGATGTGACATTCTCTTAAAAATACATTCTTCATTCCCTTTAAAGACATTCTCTTATTTAGAAAACCAATTTTCAAACCACAACATTTTAAGAAAAAGCTTGTAATTAAATATGCTCAGTTGAAAATGAAGCAATTATGAGGTTGAACATATGTTGTGTATAAAAATATTGAAATCATTTCTGAACCATAATTAATGGCCTGCATTGAGCAGGGGTCATATGATGTGATTTTAACTTTTCCTTTCTCCTTGGAGTGTTACAATTTGTTCGTAAAAAGATAAGATCCCGAAAGTTGCAAAAACTAAAGTCTCAAACCCACAGAGATATTCTATTTAAAAGTTTAGACTCGTCCACGCCCTCCTAAAATGCCTCATTTAAACATGCTCCCACATGTCTACGTCACTGTATGGGAAGATTTGCATAACACCTCCCAAATGTTCATGCAAAGAAAGATAGCGTAACTTTGATTCTCACTGTAGTATTGTTGCTGCCACCACCGCCATGTCATGAAGACGCTGTGTGTTTCATTGTGAAAGTGAAACTACTTTGTTTGGTGCTCCAAAAGAGACAACTAGAAATCAGTGGTTAAGTTGTGTTTACAACACCATTTTAGAACAGTTCAACCCAAATATTCAGATGTGTGCAGCGTATTTTACGGAGGACTGTTTCCTGAACCTGGGAGAGTAGCCTACAATGCCGGCTTTTCTGACTCACAGCCTCTATGTATGTTTTCATATTTAAAGAATTTGCCACTGATGATTCAAACGTGACTTTGGAGCAGTGTAGAGTAGCATTTGTTGTTTGTCGTTTCTCCAATTACAAATGCAGACATGGTTTTATGTTTACACAGCGTGATGCAACGCAACGCGTAAAAAGACAGTATAAGTCATTATAATCAGTAATTATGTCCCCACTGGATGCAACAAATGCCTTGTTTATAATTATAATGCACAGGATAGCTGGCCAATCAAAGCACACCTCACTTTTCAGAAAGATGAGCTTTGTAAAAATCGATGCTTTTCATAAAGGCGGGGCATAGAGGAGAAACAATAATGTACTGTATGTGGAAAATAAGTTTTTTTATCTTAAACTGCATTAACACATTTAATTACATAAAATACACAAAATAAATGTTCTTTTTTAGCAACGTCATATGACCCCTTTAAACATTTATGGAGAAATAAATAAATAAAGAAAGAAAGAAAGAAAGAAAGAAAGAAAGAAAGAAAGAAAGAAAGAAAGAAAGAAAGAAAGAAAGAAAGAAAGAAAGAAAGAAAGAAAGTAAACATAAAAGTTGAAATACCTCGGGATGAGTCCCTACCTCCTCTGTGGTATATGAGTAAATGACAGGGTGGAGCTTCTTTGGTGCATTTGTTGTGGCACTTCAATCTGACAAAAGAAAGCATGACAGAAATGTTTATTAGTTTTCTCTTGTAAAAGCAAATTAATGAATATTCAAAACAAGCACTTAATATGCAGCCATTATTTTGAGGGTGTCAAAAGCCAGCAAGTATCTTAGTAACAAGATGCCACAGTCAAGGGTGGTAGAGTGGAAACTATTAGGCAGGTAATTTATTCAAATAATCTTTTAATGATAATGATAATTATGCTCAATTTGAATGTTCAGACACTACTGCGGGCGCAAAGTCACTAGCGCTGAATTCTAAAGAGGCTGTGATGCTAACAAAAACATCAAATCACATCATTTCACAGCTGAAATGTTAGGAATTTTTATTTTCAGAGATTTTAGTTGTTGCAAGAGATGGTAAAAGAAATAATTATAGATAATGGTGTGTATATTTAACATTTGACATTTATAGTATACATGCTGTGATTCAGTCTGTAGCATCAGACAGAATAAAAAAAATATCTTATAAGATATCGATCTTTTGATCTTTAAGGAAACTTAACCGTAAATGTAAATGTAAACGTAAACGTGGTGTTTGCTGATGCAAAATTCAACACAACAACTGCTAAGGATTGTTAAAAGTTGTTTTCATATATATTATGTATAGACTTTTTACACATTTCCGGGTTTCTCAGCAGCAGAAGTCATCACAGTCGAGTAAGCTTCTAAAGCAGTGAATGGGAACTACCACAAATATATGCTACTTGCATCTCATTAGCTCAAATAGCAAAGAAACACTCCATGATAGTGTTTTCATGACTTTCAAAAAAAAAGGAAGAAATAGAGAAAGACTGATAACGTCAGCAAGTAAAGAGAACGATGTCAAATTTACCATCACTCCCAAAGAGGCTGCATTAGTAACACTGTTTCTAATACATTGTAACTCAATTATGACTTAGAATCTTTTACTTTAACATTTTATCCTATAATTATGGCTGCATAACCATTTCAACATTTTGTCATAATTGTTTGTCATAATTAAAAATAAAAATCTCATAATTATGAATTAGTATCTTATAATTTCAATACGAAATTGTACATTCTAATTATACATACATTTGTCATGACTATATTCATCATATTTCATATTTTGTTATCGTTTTATACTAGATTTTCTACTTTTTATATCATAATTTAAACTTTTAATGTCATACTTATGAGTTTTAAAGCATTATTTGTTTTCTTATGTGGCAGAAATGGGCTGCCATACTAAAGTTTTAGCACTTGCATGATTTACAGAAACATGGTTTATTTTCTTATGTTGGGGAAATGGGCTCCCAGACAAACATTTTAGCACTTACTTGCAGTGTTTGCATTTTAAGCCGAACAGCATTCCTTTCCCGCACACGATACATGTCTGTGACATCCAATACTTCGTGGAAAACCTGTACAAGCATAAAATAAGTGCTGTGCTTCATTACTGAGCCTTTTTTTAGACATTTTTCAATAAAAAAATGTAAATAAATGAAGCCATATGGGTTTGTTTTGCTTCGCTGTCAAACTATCAGCAGATGGTTATGCCCTACTGACACCACTCCTAAACTCTTCAGATGAAAGACCTAATGTGTCACAACAGCGATCACGTTTGCCAAGTAACCATTTCATTGAGAGACAGATATGTGCAGCGTATGCCCAAAGGCACTTTGGCAGTAATTCTCAAATTAGAGTAATTTAATTATAACCGAGGATCTTTCCATATCTCTTTTGCACTTGACTTTGCTTTCTCACTTGACCAATACACAAGAGGACAAAGGCTGTATGGATGCATTGGTGATTGTTCAGCAGAATTGCATGGAAGCCAAGGTGCTCTTTTTATTCTTAATTTTTTCTATCTCTGTCTCTTTTTGTTTACATGTAGTCACATTTGCCATTATCCAAAATAAAAGGGCCATTCAAATCTCCTGGTATAGAGTTCCTCTGAAGGGTCAATATGCATTGCCAATTTATTTCTCTGATATGAACAGAAGCTGACAGTTAATAGAATATGACTAATGGGCTCTGACAGTGTCAAAGTGTCTTCATTTGATTGAAGCTATACTGTCTCATAAAAGAGGAGGCTGGCTTTAGTACACAGATCACATCACTGTAGCCAGATTTAAGTTGATATAAGCATTTAATTTTTTTGGATCTGTTTATCAGATTGCATTTTGAAACTGGCAGTTGTCCATCTATGATGACAAATAGACATTGATTTTTTTCACGTCTAAAGTACCAGGGAAATGAGTTTTTTTTTCTTTGCATATGTTTTGATGGCTAAGCTACTGTGAGTTCTCATTAAAGCCCTTATAACTTTGATCACAAAAGCACTGTGTTCCGCAGTCTAAGTGTTCTTTGTTTGACTTGGGATCGGTGGTATTTGGGGTAATCAAGTAATCAGATGTAAGTAGGCATGACTGGGGTTGCACAGCCACACGAGTTAATTGGCTTGACATTTTGTAACCATTACCACACATTCATATCTGCACAAAACATACCTGTGTTTTATGGAGTTGCCGAGGTCTCTGCGAGGTATTTGAGGAGACCAGCGAGGAACAGACAGAGTATCTGGAACAGAATGGTTGGGTCAGACACAGGAAAACAGGATTAACACTTGTAAACACAGAATTAAAAAATCTTATAAATATTATAAACCTTAAAATCACTTTTATAAAAAAGGCCAAAAGAGGTATTATAATTCTTGGATGAGCTATAAAGTGGCTGTTAAAAAAACTTAACAAGAAGACATACAGCGATCTTACCATGGTTAAGATGTTTTCTTAGCCACAGTATAAACAAAACAGATTTAACAGCAATATGACGAAAACAAAACTGTTCAATTAAATAAAGTTTAGATTTATTGGCAATAAAGTGATTTATTAACAACCGTGACTCTAACTTGCATTAATCTAGAATTCAGTTGAAATACCATATATTGTAAGACAACTGTAAAGCAATGTAAAACGATTTATTAAAAATGTTTCATTATATATATAGCTGGTGCAGAGCATATTCAGGTTTTTGCTGAGGAGCCACGTAGACCTTGAGGGTTGATGGATACAGTCTTCGCTCCAACTCTTGCTGCAAGAAGTACATCTCGACTCTGACCGGGCATCTTCAGTGTTTTTTCTGTGAAGAACACCACTCGACAAACAGGTTCCACTTCAAGGCGTAAGTGTGTCTCATAGACAGTGCTCTGGCCAAAGTGATGGTGTCAATTACCTCTTGGGGTAGGTCACCTAGAATCTCCTCAGAATCCCATCCAGGGACAAGACATGAAGTTTCCAGAGGTCTGGACGCGGGTGCCACAGGGTGCCCCGTCTCTGAGTCAGTAGATCCTTCCTCAGAGGAATCGGCCAAGGAGGGTCTGTCACAAGAAGTATTTGCTCGGGACTTGACCATGAAGCCAGTACTGAAGCGGTCTCATATGAAGCAGCCCCAGCGAAGTGACTGCTGTTGCCATATGCCCCAGGAGCCTCTGAAACTGTTTCAGTGGGACCGCCATTCTGCTCTTGAACGTATTCAAGCTGTTCAGCACCGACTGAGCACATTCCTGTGTGAGGCGTGCTGTCTGTTTGACCAAGTCCAACTCCATAGCGAGAAAAGAGATCCTCTGCGTCGGGGAGAGTTTTCTCTTTTCCCAGTTGACCCAAAGGCCCAACTGGCTGAGGTGCCAGAGCACCAAGTTCCTCTGCATGCAAGAAAGGGGCATCTGCTGCCTTTACTGAAGTGGACGCCCCTGAACTTTGGAGGGCACCGGCCAAACAGAATCGCGTAGCCGTGTCTGATGGTCTGGCAGAGCCAACGAAATGGGCTGGGAAGTGCTAGCCAGGCTCCCAGAAACCATACAAGTGGCACCAATGGGACCACCGATGTATCCAGAGTGGGGCAGTGAGGGGGAACACAGGGACACGGATCTCCATGCCGGTCCGTGGCAGGGTCAACGTGTTTGTAATACCTGTGTTCGGGCAGAGTGTGTCTGATTAGTACATTTGATCGCACTCTCAAATCACCCAGATATAGAGGAAATTGCTCTTTTATTGAAGTTTTTGGGTACCAAAAGAAACAATAGATTCTCCGTCTGGCCCTCCTCCAAGGGAGGGAGTGGTGCGTTCACCATCTCCCAAAGAGCAGGTTCCTCCATCTCTGGGTCACCCGTCTCAGGCCCTCTTGCACTTACTGCCAGTTTTGGCGGGGGCCTGGATGGGCAGGGGGGCTGCCCTGCAGCTGGCTCCACAGCGCTGTTTTGCTGCAGGCTGCTGCGTTTGCTGCACAGGATTAGGGGCGGTGGCCGGGAGCCACCCTCAGCAATGAGCAGGGTGAGGCACTGCTGCTGGTGGCCGGGTGGAGGCAGCAGTTGCACGCCGAGGCAGGATGTGCCTGATGGCCTCTGCCTTTTGGGCAGCAGAGAACTCTACCTCTACCAGTTCTCTACCACGTCGCTGAACAGGCCGGTCTTGTCCGTCTCATGCATGTCGGCCAGACACAGCCAGACATGGTGCTCCTGGACCACCATAGTGGTCATCGCACGGGCCAGAGACCGCGCAGTGACCTTCATCACTTGTAATGTGAGATCAGTAACAGTACTGAGTTCTTTGAGAACTTCTGGGTCGTTACCACCCTCATGCAGGTCCTTCTGTGTCTTGGCTTGATGAACCTGCAACAACACCATGGCATGTACGGCAGTGGCAGCCTCTCAACAGGCCGCATAAGCCCTACAAGCCCGGGAGGGGAGCAACGGCTTGCCCCGCCAAATGGCAGCAGTATTTGGACACAATTGCAACACAACTGACCACTCCACTGGTGGGATCTTCGTGTAGCCCCGTGCTGCCCCGCCATCAAGGGTGGTGAGGGATGACGAGCCACTGGGGTGGATTCTGGCAGTGATAGGACCCATCCACAACCCAGTGAGCTCATCATGCACCTCCTGGAAGAAAGGCACAGACCAATCATCCAACTTCGAGGGGTTTGGGATGCGGTGGAGGTTTCCACTCAAGCCCACCGCTCTCAGAATTGTCACATGAAGCAACTGGTTTGGAGTAGAACGATGTTGTCTCTCGATGTTGGCTCTGAAATGAAAAGCTGAATATGCGCTGCACCAGCTGCCTACTTATACTCAACGCTATGATCAAACAGAGTTGGATGCAATAATCGCATGCCAATGTTCATTTTTTTTTAATTTAGTTTGTCATGAATAAACAAACCCAACACAAACTGTTCAACATGTCATACTGTTGTGCACATGGGTGTCAATCATTCAGACTTTTCCACAAATTCACAGCGCTCAAAAAACTCAAGCGCTGTGCAAATTAGATACAGCCTATAAACAATATATTAACAGACTGCTTCTAATGTACAAACGTAGCAATGTGTGTACAAAATTATCTTTTTAATGCAGTTGGACTTATCCATTTATATGAATGTTCACGCTTGCAAATAAAAAATCCACAGTGAACAAAGCAAAGAGCCCCTGCACTGATGTCTTTTGTACATTTTGTACATTATTTCAATGATACATTTTTTTTTTTTACATTTAATTTTTACCTTAGCAAGTTAATTCTGCTCATGCTAAGAGGCTCTTCTCTGAACTAAACATCCTGGAAATATAGAAGCATTTAATTATAAAACCCGAAACTGGTATCCACTGATATCTTTATATCTGATAAATACATCAATTCAGTACTTAACTATTAAAAATAATTTTTGATAATTGAAATAAAGATGAAATAAAAAGAAATAAAAAAAAAGAAGTAAAATTACTAGAACTAAAACAGACATAAATTAAAGCTATAGAAATAAGGGGTCCCTGAAAAACTAATAAAAACTTTAATAAAATTAAATTAATGAAAATATAAAAATAAAAGCTAATTGAAAATATTAATAAATACAGTAATAGCATCGAAATAATACTAAAATAACAATGATGTCAATATTCTTTGACCTCAGCAGTGATAAATGCATTATGATATGAAAAATATTTAAAAATAATTAAAGTGAATATATATTCATACATAAAAACAAATGATCTAAACAAGTAGCATAAACTATCATAACACTGCAGTGATAATTTTAGACAAAACCCTTGCTTGCCTGTTTCTATGGTAATCGCTCAAAGTTTTAAAGGAGATTATGCAAATTATTACAAAAACCAGAAACTAATCTTATTTACTACAATAATCAAGTACATTTTTAAGGATTTAACTGAGACAAAAATATCCAACAACTGACAACACACATCAGCATCGATCAAAAAAAGTACTGTGGCAGCAGCAAGGTACAAGGATTGTATAATATGGAACAGAATGATTACCATATGTCTATACCATGGCATTTACATGGTACATACATGTAAATCAAGTCCTTTCATCCTAATGAAGAAACAGAGACAAAGAGAGCTGTTTTTAGTAGACCCAAGTTTACCTGACAAACTCACATCGTCTCACAGCAGGTGTATGTTTTATCCACAGGCACAGACACTGACTTGTAAATACAAACCAGCATCACTACTGAGCAGGTGAATGTGTGTTTAATTGGTGCATCTAAAAAATAAAAAATAAATAAAAACTACACAACACAAATATTTCTAAAAACACCAGCTACCAGAGCCAGATGTCTAATTTATAGAAAAACATAGTTATGTTTCTTTCTTGCCCTTTTTAAATCAACAACCAGTCATTAAAAACCACAATGCTGACTCAATCGCTCAATTAACTATCAAATTTAAACATGACAAGACAAACTAGAGTTTTTTTTAAAAGATGAAGCAACAGTTGGCCAACTGTCACAATTGTCCAATCACATGCCAGTGTCACTGATATAAATATCACAGGCATCTTGCAAATAGACAGACTAAACAAAATGGTTTGTAAAACAATGACTAACATATTGATTCACTTCTCAGTCTTTTCCAGAACACGACAAAGTACCATTATTGGATTTACAGTTTGATATAGTTTTAGCTTAAAGGCTTTTTTTCAGTAGGGAAACATGAGTGATGTTGAGTACATTTAAGACCTGCTTTTGACCTGCTCTTAAACAATTCTATGGATTTGACTGACAGCCTGATATGTGATTAAAGTGCTGCACTGCGAGTATGTCATAACGATAAATTGTCACAGCCAAGAAATTACAGTCCAAATTTGGCTTTTGCATTGTACAGTAATTTAAAATGTTTCTATAGCTTGAAAATAAAAAGTAATGAAATTAAATGGAGACCAAAGGAAACTTTGATTGCATTTGCACCAATCCCAGTTAAAAACACATATACACGTATTCGAATGCAAACATTTTAATTTCTCCTAAGGAATTTTAAGAAAAACATATGAGATTCTTAACATTCAGGACTTAATTTGTGATGGAACAATCAAAAATTGATTTCAGACTATGGTTTTATGAGATCTTGCATAGGCTATAGGTCTATACATTTTCATTATACTTTAAGTCTTGTGACCCAGGGATTGAAAATTAATAGCTACATATAAACTTCAATGCACTTATAGAACTGATAAAAAACGCTTATGATTAGATGCTTATATGCCCATACACCAGCAGCCTCCACTTGCACAAGCTTGTGCACAAAATGACTATGAGTTTTAAACTTTCAATACAATGCAATTCAATACAAATGTCGAGGACTGTGTTTCTGTCAAGACTTTGTTGGGCATAATGCAAAATGCCATGGTGTTTTACATCCACAAATGGTCATGTACATCAAAATAGTTGGATAGAAAACCCCATGGAGATTGCACATATGTTCTGTTACCTTTCCCCACCCCACTAACTTGCCGGATCTGCCAATCCCACTTGTTCCGGACCCTCAGAATTGACTAATTAAGCACCCGCAACATCCAAACACCAACAATATCCTCTGTTGTTTGTCTTTCTCTACCCTACTATCAACTTTCAGTTGTGATGTCCAGAGTTAAACTTCACATAAGCATTTCATAGTATTGCACACACTGTTTGTATTCTGTGTGCATGTTGAGAAACTTGAAACCATGAAGTACAGACCTTGGGCAAACTGTTGCGTGCTGTGTACAATAATACTGTCACCACATGCCGAAAAACAGCAGACGCATTACCAGGGATGATGACACTCGTGAGGCCTGGTTACTGCCACCGCTTCCGGCCTGGAGCCCCATCGGGAAGTCCAGAATGCAAGTAATGCCATTACAGAGGCTGCCACAAACCCAATGAGATTATAGTCGTGCAGCTGGTTTATCGGAAATTCAACTATAACAATCTTTCATCTGGTTATGCAACAAGCTCTTGCATCTCAAACTCTGGAGGAATTTAGATTTTGGGGTAAAAAATGAGATGATAAAAACATCATAATAATCCACAAGTAATCCACATGACTAAAAAATCAACCAACATATTTGTTTAGAACTATTTTGAACTGTTTTGATTTTTGCATATTTCTCTCCTGATTCAGACAAGACTACAATATTACAATATTATGGGAAGAGAAACATAGTTTAGCAACAGTTTGAAGTTAAAAACGTCTTAATAATTGATGTAACACTAACAAACATGTTTTCACCTCACAAGATGTTAAATGATGGACTGGAGTGGTGTGGATTATTGTGATGTTTTTACCAGCTGTTTGACTCTACTCAACAGTGGCTGGAATTCGATAAGAGCCAAACATTTTATTAAGTATTAATTTGTCAAACCCATCAAAAAAGAGAGAGATGAAAAGAAAAACATCCTAACAGTTACCTCTCCGGATATTTCAGACATTGTACAATGTACAAAGAATACAGCAGATTGCCAAAGCTTGGAGGGGGTCTATCATTCATAATTCTGGAAACAAGCAGTCAAAACTTTTCCCTCCATCTGTATGATAATCTCATTCCAAAACAGAGTCTTTTGCGTCATTCATTATTGTGTCATTCCCAGTCTTCTCACATACACACTGCTTCCGTTCGGCCCATCATTTCTCTAATAGCCCATGCTAAGAGGCCCCCGGTGTAGAAGACATTGGGCTTGGATAATATGCGCCCACACGATGCCAGGTGTCCTGGGACACATGTAGGTTTGGGACACTGCCCTTTTAATAGGTGATAAGAAGGGAAGTCACATTGTGAAAGAAAATGACAAAGAAAGTTGCAATTGACCGACGTGCGTCATCAGACATCTGTCAACACTAGCTGTGATCTAATGATGTTGACCAAGAGTTTGAATGTCTTTAAACACGCACTTGGGATAAAGCTATGCAATGTTGTGCAAAAAAGAAATTCAGATGAGGGATTTTTCTCGAAATGAGAAAAATTTAGGAACAAAATATAATGGTGCATTATAGGAACATAGTAAAAATGTATTATTAAATATGATGCATTTCTTGAATAAATTTCTTGAATATTTCTATAAATGAAATGAAATGAAATTTAAAACATGATTTCTGAAAAAGAAATTTAGTTATCGTTTTTGCAAATGAACTCTTCATATATATATATATATATATATATATATATATATATATATATATATATATATATATATATATATATATATATATATATATACAGTATATATACTGTCACAGTCATGGACTTCTATTAATTTGAAGACACATACTGTTACATATACACACACACACACACACACATATTTAAAACAAAAACAAAAAAATATAATAAAACAAAAAATTATAATTCTTATAACATTATAATAAAATGTTAATAATCACTGTAACTTTAGGTAAAGTGTCCTTAATGTTCATGTGTTTATCTGATAACAATGACACCAGATTGCTTTAGTGCTCTCTCTGGATATTTGCCATGTGTTTATTTCCAAGCAACAAAACATCTACCACACACAGAGACATGCAGAGGTTCTTCACAAGTTATGTTCTCATTAGCTGTATTTTAGGTAAGACTGAAACAAAGTTTTTTTCCTGCAAAGAGGTTAATGTCTGTTACTCACTTGCTGAGGGGGTGTCAGAGTGCACCGGCGGTGTTGAAGGGACAAAATTGGGGAAAAAGAAGGAGCGAAGTGAATGATCGGAGTGGAGAGGAGAGCGCTGAGTTGGCAGGTTTTCACAGCTCCCAGCCACACTGCTGTGGATCTTCAAGTTCAGCGGCTTGTTCTTCTTTTTTGCTCTACAAAGAGAGTCAGAGGAAAAGTAAAGATTGTATTGTTTATTATTTGTATAGCGCACTTAAAAGCAACTCATGTTGGCCAAAGTGCTCTCCAATAAAACAACATATCCAAAACTAAAACAGCTTAAATAAACAAGACCATCATATATATACACCAACTATCTCACATCAAATGCCCTGGCAAGTTAGTGCCCTCTTAAAAGTGTTTTAAAATTACCTAGATGTACAACATTTAATTTCCAGTGGCAGGTCCTTCCAGAGGCGAGGTGCTGCAATTGAAAAGGCACGATCTCCTTTTGACTTTAAGTAGGATTTTGGGACATTTAACTAACATTTTTGAGATGACCTCAATGGCTGTGTCGGAGAATAAAACTGGATCATGTCCGAAATATATTCAGGTGCTAGACCATGCAAGGCTTTAAAAACATAAAGTAAAACCTTAAATTGAACTCTAAAATGAACTGGCAGCCAATGTAACGAAGCTAGCACTGGGGAAACACTGCAGTCTGATTGCTGCATTTTCTAATGCATTTTCTAATGCATTTTCTAATACTTGAAGGCGATTCAACAGAACAGTCCCAATTTGGGAATCCCCAAATACAACAAATTACAGTAATGCAGTCTTGAAACAATAAATGCATTTATAACACACATCAAATCATCAAATGACAGAATTGTCTTTATTTTTGCGATATTTCTTAACTGAAAATATCCCGCCTTTGAACTCTTACCACAGAGTTCACTTGCTTATCAAATTTAATCTCTGAAAGTGAAAGTGAAAGTGAAGTGACATTCAGCCAAGCATGGTGACCCATACTCGGAATTTGTGCTCTGCGTTTAACCCATCCAAAGTGCACACACACAGAGCAGTGAACACACACACACACACTGTGAGCACACACCCGGAGCAGTCGAAGACCACTCCCAGGTTACTTGCTTATGCAGATTTGTGACAATAAGACCTAGATCGGTTAACACATGTGAAGACGGTATAATAGGGCCAAATATTAGGCATTCTGTTTTAGCCTCATTTAACTGTAAAAAGTTCATAGTAGCAAGTCATCCATTTACCTAACTCATCACAATCACCTGCATTCAGTGGAAGATAGAGTTGTGCATCATCTGCATAAAAATGGTATGAAACATTGTATTTTCGACAAATAGAACCAAGCAGAAGCATTTATAAAGAAAATAAAATGGGCCCCAAAATTGATCCTTGGGGAACCCCACAAAAAGAAGCTGCAGAATCAGAAAAGTAATTACCCAACTGAACTATAGAACTTCTGTCCTTTAAATAAAAACAAAACCATCTCAGAGTATTTCCCCGAATGACTTAATCCATTTAAAAGGATGTCATGATCACCATGTCAAATGCTGCCGTAAGGTCAAGAGGAATAAAAATGGCACCCTTTCCTCAATCGGAAGCGAGCATTAAGTCATTGTGCACTTTTAAAAAGGCAGTCTCTGTCCTATACTTTGATCTAAAACCAGACTGAAATTTATCCAAAACTTAATTTTTATTTAAGAATGAGATGAGCTGAACAGCCTTCTCTAATATTTTGGATAAAAAAGGGAGCTTGGAAATGGGGCGATAGTTATTTAAAACTAAAGGATCAAGTCTAGGCTTTTTCAAAAGAGGTTGTATTATAGCGTGTTTTAGGCAAGATGGAACTATACCATTTACTAGGCTACTATTAATAATACTAACAATGTTTGGGGCTACAACATCTAAAACTTGAAGAAGAAGATGGGAAGGAATGACATCTAAAACACAATTTGTAGGTTTTAAATAAAATATTTATTTTTAAAAATTAAAAAGATAATTTGCATAAATTAATAATTTGCATAAATAAAGCAGTGATTCATAACTCCTTCATTCATTATAATGCAATCTTCATCAGAATATCTCACAAAATAAATACTGGCATTATAATATAAATTATATTAATTAATGTAACCCAAATTATGATTTTGTCATAATCCTGTAGCCCTAAACTCATAACAAGTCATTTAATGCTACAGCTTTTGTTGCTGTCTTGAGGACTTCTCACATATCAGCATAACTCACACAATCTGTTAAACAATCTTGCTCACAGCATACAGTATATGAGAAACTGCTTATTTAAACACAAGTTTGCTTGTGAACTAAGGAAAGCTATTCTCCAACTGAGACACAAAATGAGAGATCTCTGGCATCACACAATGAATAAACAGACCACAGGTTATCATGAGGGCACAGTCAGCAATTAAAAAATACATTATAGCATTCAAATCCAATTAGATCCATTTATTTTCTGTGTGGGTGTATGTTTGCAAGGGCAGATGTCTTGCTGTTCAGAATGACCTTCTTTCTTCTCTATGAAAATGTCATCATGTCACCTTTCTCTTAACTTCATTAAGTCTATCATGTTTAATAATCAACCTAATAATGAAACGGACTTGGAAGCAACTGTGAAATCTGGTCTAGATATTTTCCCTCATGATGTCATTAATGCTATGAGCGATTCTCGCTGTCAGATCCAGATGCAGCTGATAATATGCATTCGCATGTGATCAAGTGCTATGCATAACTAAGGATTTACCACTTGTTTTTTTTTTAACCTGTTTACAAGCATTTCTCAATACTGAGTATTTATTTTATTTTTTTCAAAATACTTCATATTCCTCCACTATGCACTTTCTGTCAGCAGTTTATTTTCTGTCAAACCATCAGAACATTTCATCAACCCATTCTATATAGAGCAAACATGGAAATGCAAAACATGGAAATGCAAAACATGAATTTTGCCAAATGTTCTCACTAAATCTATTTTGTATCAAAAGAAAGACAAAATATCCTACAGTTAAGTCCACAGATACCACTGTTGTGCTGTTTGTATTGAGAAATGCACATAAACAATTGTTACAAAAAATTTTATCCATTATTTAAAGGGACAGTTCATTCTAAAAATTCTGACGTTCTTCCAAACGTGTATGACTTTTTTTTGTTTAGTTTTTTTAGCTGTTGAACACAGAAGAATATATTTTGAACAATAAAGTTAACCTAAAAGGTGATGGTAGCCATTGAATTCCATAGTATTGAAAAAAATAATAATGGAAGTCAATGGCTACCGTCAACTGCTTGGTCACAACATTCTTCAAAATATCTTCTTTTGTGTTTTACATAAGAAAGAAACTCATAGAGGTTTGGAACAAGTGGATGGTGAGTCAGTGATTACATAATTTTCATATTTGGGGGAACTATCCCTTTAACATGCAACACAACAAATGAACAGTAACAGCTAAACTACAGACAGAGATGTATAGTAACGAAGTAGAACTACTTCACTACTATACTTAAGTACTAAAAGGCGGTATCTGTACTTTACTAGAGTATTATTTTTTTCTCCTACTTCCACTTTTACTTCAGTACATATTTTCGATGAGTTTAATACTTTTACTGCGATATTTTTTTTTATGTGCTGCATCGTTACTCGTTACAATTATAAAAAATTTTACGAATCATTCCATTACAAACAGAACTGCAGATGGCAGGTTTGATGAAGCTGGCACATCATTGAGCAAATCAAGCGATTAAGACTGTGCGTGCTGACTGAACTGCTGTGAAGAGAGAGATGAACACTGAGCCGAGACAGATAATGACTCATTCCCGAGTCAAGAACCGGTTGCATCGGTTTTCGAATCACCAGTAGTTCTTTCTGACAATTCGATTCAATAAACCAGTTGAAGAAAACAGTTCACCGGTTCTTTTGCGCTCGACGTAATGGCGTCATTGGCGTTGACTGCAAGCCTTCGGTTTACCCACGTTGATAACATTAGCACAGAATCAGTTCAGAATCAATCACCAAAAGAATCAGTTCGGTTCAGACGCTCTGTGTGTCTGTTTTCTTTCACGCTGAATCACACATGCGCAGTATCATCAGCTCCTCGGTTCTCGAATCGGACACGTCTGACAGAAATGGTTCTTGACCACTGATCTATAATATAAGTTATATATATAGATCAGTGTTCTTGACTCGTGAACGAGTCAGTCTGTTGTTCGTTATCTGGCTCGGCTCGGGGTTCATCTTCAGTTCTCTCTTCACAGCAGTTCAGTCAGTGTACTGTTTGAGTGCATGCATTACTCCGGGATATTGGTTTGTTTTAACTCAGAGGGAGTGTCAGCCACATTAAACAAGTTAACAGCTTAAGTCATTTGTGGATTAATGCTTATTGGAGACGCGAACCGTTTAAAACGATTCAGTTCGATTTGGTGAACTGTTTCAAAAAGATCCGGTTACATCGAATGATTCGTTCGTGAACCGGATATCACAAACTGCTTTGTTTTGAACTGTCTTACAACAGACATGGAAGAGAAGACAATGCCGAATAAAGTCGTAGTTTTTGCTATTTTTGGACCAAAATGTATTTTCGATGCTTCAAAAATTCTAACTGACCCTCTGATGTCACATGGACTACTTTGATAATGTTTTTCTTACCTTTCTGGACATGGACAGTATACCGTACACACAGCTTCAATGGAGGGACTGAGAGCTCTCGGACTAAATCTAAAATATCTTAAACTGTGTTCCAAAAATAAACGGAGGTCTTACGGGTTTGAAACAACATGAGGGTAAGTTATTAATGACATAATTTAGCAAATTGGGCGAACTAACCCTTTAATCTGTTTTTTGTTTACAAAAAGTTACAGTCAAAGGAATTGTGATTGTCCTTTAGGTTAATCATTTGAAATAGTAAAAACAATATGTTCAAACTTTTGACTACTTTCTTTAATAAGTTGATAAGGCGCTAATCATGGGAGATTTTAATATTCACGTTGATAATGCAAATGATACATTAGGACTTGCATTTACTGACCTAATAAACTCCTTTGGAGTCAAGCAAAATGTCACCGGGCCCACTCATCGTTTTAATCATACACTAGATCTAATTATATTGCATGGAATCGATCTTACTGCTATAGATATTGTACCCCAAAGTGATGATATTACAGACTATTTCCTTGTATCGTGCATGCTGCGTATAACTGATATTAACTATATGTCTCAGCGTTACCGTCTGGGCAGAACTATTGTTCCAGCCACCAAAGACAGATTCGCAAATAACCTGCCTGATCTATCTCAACTGCTATTTGTACCCAAAAATACACATGAATTAGACGAAATTACTGACAACATGGGCACTATTTTCTCTAATACATTAGAAGCTGTTGCCCCCATCAAATTGAAAAAGGTTAGAGAAAAACGTACTGTGCCGTGGTATAACAGTAATACTCACTCTCTCAAGAAAGTAACTCGTAGTCTTGAACGCAAATGGAGAAAAACTAACTTGGAAGTTTTTAAAATTGCATGGAAAAACAGTATGTCCAGCTATAGACAGGCTCTAAAAACTGCTAGGGCAGAGCATATCCACAAACTCATAGAAAATAACCAAAACAATCCAAGGTTTTTATTTAGCACAGTGGCTAAATTAACAAATTACCGGACGCCACCTGATTCAAATATTCCACCAACGTTAAATAGTAATGACTTTATGAATTTCTTCACTGATAAAATAGATAACATTAGAAATACAATAGCGAATGTAGATTCTACAGCGTCTAACACTTCAGTTTCATCCATCGCACCCAAAGATAAACTGCGGTGCTTTACAAATATAGGACAGGAAGAGCTAAATAAACTTATCACCGTATCTAAACCAACAACATGTTTATTAGATCCTGTACCCACTAAATTACTAAAAGAGCTGTTACCTGTAGCCGAAGAACCGCTTCTCAATATCATTAACTCGTCGTTATCTTTAGGTCACGTCCCAAAACCATTCAAGCTGGCGGTTATCAAGCCTCTTATTAAGAAACCAAAACTAGATCCTAGTGTACTGGCAAATTATAGGCCTATTTCAAATCTTCCATTTATGTCTAAAATTTTAGAAAATGTTGTGTCTGCTCAACTGAGCACCTTCCTGCATAAAAATGATCTGTATGAAGAATTTCAGTCAGGTTTTAGGCCCCACCATAGCACAGAAACTGCACTTGTTAAAATTACAAATGACCTGCTTCTTGCGTCAGATCAAGGCTGCATCTCATTTCTAGTCTTACTTGATCTTAGTGCCGCGTTCGACACCATAGATCATGACATACTCATAGATCGATTACAAAACTATACAGGTATTCAAGGGCAGGCTCTAAGATGGTTTAGATCCTACCTGTCCGATCGCTACCATTTTGTTTACTTAAATGGGGTGTCATCTCATTTATCATCAGTAAAATATGGAGTGCCACAAGGATCCGTCCTAGGTCCCCTTCTATTTTCAATATACATGTTGCCCCTTGGTAATATTATTAGAAAATACGGAATTAGCTTCCACTGTTATGCTGATGATACTCAGCTATATATCTCAACGAGACCAGATGAAACTTCCCAATTATCTAAGCTAACAGAGTGTGTTAAAAATGTAAAAGATTGGATGACAAATAATTTTCTCCAATTAAATTCGGATAAGACAGAGATATTAATTATTGGACCAAAAAACACCACACAGAATCTTGTAGATTACAATCTGCAACTAGACGGATGTACTGTTAATTCCTCTACAGTCAGAAATCTGGGTGTTATATTGGACAGCAATTTGTCTTTTGAAAATCATATTTCCAATGTTACAAAAACTGCATTCTTCCATCTTAGAAACATTGCCAAGCTACGAAACATGTTATCTGTTTCTGATGCAGAAAAGCTAGTTCATGCTTTCATGACCTCTAGACTGGACTATTGTAATGCACTTCTAGGTGGTTGTCCTGCTTCGTCAATAAACAAGCTACAGGTAGTCCAAAATGCAGCAGCTAGAGTCCTTACCAGGTCAAGAAAATATGATCATATTACCCCAATTTTACAGTCCCTGCACTGGCTACCTATTAAGTTCCGTATCAGTTACACATTATCATTACTTACCTATAAGGCCCTAAATGGTTTAGCTCCTGCGTACCTAACTAGCCTTCTACCACGCTACAACCCATCACACACCCTAAGGTCACAAAACGCTGGACTTTTGGTAGTTCCTAGGATAGCAAAGTCCACTAAAGGAGGTAGAGCTTTTTCACATTTGGCTCCCAAACTCTGGAATAGCCTTCCTGATAATGTTCGGGGTTCAGACACACTCTCTCTGTTTAAATCTAGATTAAAAACGCATCACTTTCACCAAGCATTCGAATAATGTATCTCTTAAATTGTGAGTGTAGTTGCATCTGCATTTTTATTCTTTAGCTTGGGTTAAACTAATTTTACTTTGTTGGATCAGCAGCTATGCTAATGATGTCTCTATTTTGTTTCTATGTAACTAGGATTTACACAAGCTCCAGTCTGGATCCAGAACACCTGAGAAGAGATGAAGCTGACCCTCAGAGGACCCCAGATGATGCTAACCTTGAATCAACAAACAGAACTAACAATTATTGCTACACGTGTGACTGCATCATATAATTACTATTAATTAATAATATTGATAGTTCATCATCTAGCTGACTACGTCTTGTATTATTATTATTATTTTTATTTTTCTAAAATCCTGTCAAACGTGCACAAACTACTAGCTACTACTAAATATTGTAGAAACATAATTTTCTGTAAATTTGCTTTGTAACGATTTGTATTGTAAAAAGCGCTATACAAATAAACTTGAATTGAATTGAATTGAATAATAACTACATAACACAATACTTGTACTTTTACTTTCAGTACTTGAGTAGTAAATTTTCAAATAGACTACTTGCAATACTTAAGTACAAAAAATGTTGAATACTTTAGTACTTCTACTTAAGTGCGGTGCTTAAAGAGCACTTCAACTTCTACTCAAATAATTTTAAAGCACTTGTACTTTTACTCAATTCTGGGTCTCTAGTACTTTATACATCTCTGACTACAGAATAAATAGTGTGAATCTATCATACTGATAAAACTTTTTTTTTTTTTTTTTTCAAATGATCTTGCATGCCAGATTGGACTCCTCCACAAATCAAATTTGTGTTTGACCACCCAAATTTAATTGGTAAATAGACAGCAAAACAGTTTTCACCATATGAAAGAGCTTGAGTTGAATCAAAAGAAAAGTGTGGGCATCAAAACATCCCTGAGTGACCATTTCCAATGGTCAGATCATTTACTGAAACCACTTCTAAATGTAATAAATGAACAAAATGGATTTGATTTTACCCTGTGTAAATGTGGTGTCCTTTTGGTAAAAGCATTGATATTTATGAAGCTTTGTAATAGGATGGATTGACACAAATGTCAACTAATAACAAATTAAAAAGGAACACTTACAACATGATGCAAAGCTTTAACAGAAGAATAATTTTATGACAAAAAAGGAGGAAAGAAATTTATTGTTCAGTAATGGTAAGATATTTTTGGTGCATTGTGAGCATGTTTGTGTGTCTACCACCAATAACAACAATGTGCAAGACTCTGAGAGCACAATGCATTAGTGTTTGGATTTGACAAATACTGACAGTGTGTACAAGAGAAGCTTTCTTATTGTGCAGGAATAAGCAGAACGGTGAGGTGTGTGAACACGAATGTGAAGAAAAAAGGGAACAAACAGACAAATAAAGATGGATCAACAGGGTGACAGGCAGATAAACTGACTGGCAGCAAACTACTGTGGCAGATTCTTTTTTTATGCTTTTTGCTTCACTTCATGGTCTCGCTCTTTTTTATTTATTTATTTATTTTATTGTGTTTTCTTGAAGTTTAAGGTTGGATGTAAAGTGCCAAATAATCTGACATTTGCATCAAAATATTACGCAGTATGAGGTTCGACATGAATGTTAAAACAAAACAAAAATTGATAGCGCTGTTAACGGATTAAAACTGGTAATTTAATCAAACATTTAAAAGTAACC
Source organism: Carassius carassius (assembly GCF_963082965.1). NCBI lineage: Eukaryota > Metazoa > Chordata > Actinopteri > Cypriniformes > Cyprinidae > Carassius > Carassius carassius. The sequence goes on along the minus strand of NC_081758.1, from coordinate 38,416,147 downwards.
AAATCATTAAATAGACTTTACAAATAGTGTCTACTTAAAAAAGTCTAAAATAATAAACCAGTATATTAATAACTTATATCCATGTTAATGAATATAACTATATTACTCACCAACAGACTAGAGGAAAAAACATTATTGTCATAATGTATTTTTTAATTAAATATGGGGAAACTATCCCTGTAATTGTTAAATAAATAAATTCATAAAATTTAAGTCTATCACTGACCTACAGATCACAAGAATAAATTGTATGTTTCAATGAACATAATTTATATATATATATATATATATATATATATATATATATATATATATATATATATATATATATATATATATATATATATATATATATATATATATAGTTTCACATATAGACCAAATATATTCCCAAAGAGGAAAAATAATATACCTCCACATTTTACTGACTTTGTGAAAGAAAGCAGCCGCAGTGAGCGTGTTGTTTTTGTAGAGCTGTCAAAGGTTTTTGGAAATGATCTGTTTGTTTGGTGCGTGTGTGGCAGTTCTGTCACTGATGACAATGATATGTAAGTGTCCAAGCGCGGAAGGCATTAGTGTGTGGATATGACACATACTGACAGCACATGTTCTTGAAGGTGTGTGTGAGTGTGTGGCGATACTGAAGCTTTTGCTACATGACGCAAGCCTTAAAAGGTGACAGGGAGAGACCCTGACATGCTGTTACTACTAACCTCAGAAATTATATTTAAAAGAGAAAATTATCAAGAAGCAAGGAGCTAGAGGCCATTACTACCATATTAATTACAAATTATTTATTCGAAATCATGCACATAATAGCCACACTTGGCTTTAAATGCACCACAAATGATGAAAAAAACAGATATTTTAGTGGAAACTATGGTTATCACAGTAAATGTATTAAAATATCTCAGCCAGTGACACACACACATAAGATTAATCATATCCTATTTCAAAAGCACCTCTAATTATGGTCATTAAAGAAAGTTCACAGTCTAATTGTCCATTTATCTTTTACAGTTTCATTTCTTCAGGTCTTTCTTCTTAAAACTCTACAACTACAAAACTACAGTCAAACTGTGATTAACTGAAATGATTCATTAAAGTAATTTAAAGCAATAAATATGTTCAGATTGAGTCTGGCTTTTAAGTAAACATTACAAATTCCAGTAATCAAACAAAACCTCATTGATTTTCAAGAACTGACACTCTTTGAATTTATGAGCTGAAATTTAAATTAAACTGGCCATAACACACAGAAAATGTGATTATAATGACAGGAAAAGGCTATTTACTGAATTGTTACAGGCAAAGAAAATAAACTCTTCTACCTATTTATCCACCTTTCCATCCACCCATCCATCCATCCATCTATCTTCTCTCATTCATCCATCCATCTTCTCTCCATCCATCTTCTATCAATCATCCATCCATCATTCATCTATCTTTTCTCAATTCATCCATCTTTTGTCCGATTCATCCATCAATCCATCTTTTCTCCATCTATCTTCTATCTATTCATCCATCCTCTTTCCACCAATCCGTCCTTTATCCATCCATTCATCTATCCATTCATCTTCATTCCATCTTGCTTCTATCTATTATCCATCCATCTTCTATGTATCCATCCATGCATCCAACTTCTCTCCATCTATCTTTTATCTATTCATCCATCCTTTATCCATCCATTCATCTATCCATTCATCATCTCTCCATCTTTCTTCCATCTATTACCCGTCCATCTTCTATCTATCCATCCATCCATTCAACTCCTCTCTATTTATTTTCTAACTTTTCATCCATCCATATTTATCCACCTTTCCATCCATCCATCTTCTATCTATTCATCCATCCATCTATCTTCTCTCATTCATCCATCCATCTTCTCTCCATCTTTCTTCCATCTATTATCCATCCATCCTATATCTATCCATCCATCCCTCCTCTGTCTATGCATCCATCTTCTATCCATTCTTTTGTTTATCTATCTTCTATCTATTCATCCATCTTCTATCCATTAATCCATCATCCAGGCTTTTTAATTTTTTCAAATAAGACTTTGTCAAGCCAACATTCTTTTGTTTTTTTGTTTTTTTGTAGAGAAACTTTGCTTTTCTAGATAGAAATTACAATTCTATTAATTTATTTGACTTTAAATGTACAACCCGAATTCCGGAAAAGTTGGGACGTTTTTTAAATTTTAATAAAATGAAAACTAAAAGACTTTCAAATCACATGAGCCAATATTTTATTCACAATAGAACATAGATAACATAGCAAATGTTTAAACTGAGAAAGTTTACAATTTTATGCACAAAATGAGCTCATTTCAATTTTGATTTCTGCTACAGGTCTCAAAATAGTTGGGACGGGGCATGTTTACCATGGTTTAGCATCTCCTTTTCTTTTCAAAACAGTTTGAAGACGTCTGGGCATTGAGGCTATGAGTTGCTGGAGTTTTGCTGTTGGAATTTGGTCCCATTCTTGCCTTATATAGATTTCCAGCTGCTGAAGAGTTCGTGGTCGTCTTTGACGTATTTTTTGTTTAATGATGCGCCAAATGTTCTCTATAGGTGAAAGATCTTGACTGCAGGCAGGCCAGGTTAGCACCCGGACTCTTCTATGACGAAGCCATGCTGTTGTTATAGCTGCAGTATGTGGTTTTGCATTGTCCTGCTGAAATAAACAAGGCCTTCCCTGAAATAGACGTTGTTTGGAGGGAAGCATATGTTGCTCTAAAACCTTTATATACCTTTCAGCATTCACAGAGCCTTCCAAAACATACAAGCTGCCCATACCGTATGCACTTATGCACCCCCATACCATCAGAGATGCTGGCTTTTGAACTGAACGCTGATAACATGCTGGAAGGTCTCCCTCCTCTTTAGCCCGGAGGACACGGCGTCCGTGATTTCCAACAAGAATGTCAAATTTGGACTCGTCTGACCATAAAACACTATTCCACTTTGAAATAGTCCATTTTAAAATAGCCTTGGCCCACAGGACACGACGGCGCTTCTGGACCATGTTCACATATGGCTTCCTTTTTGCATGATAGAGCTTTAGTTGGCATCTGCTGATGGCACGGCGGATTGTGTTTACCGACAGTGGTTTCTGAAAGTATTCCTGGGCCCATTTAGTAATGTCATTGACACAATCATGCCGATGAGTGATGCCCTGTCGTCTGAGAGCCCGAAGACCACGGGCATCCAATAAAGGTCTCCGGCCTTGTCCCTTACGCACAGAGATTTCTCCAGTTTCTCTGAATCTTTTGATGATGTTATGCACTGTAGATGATGAGATTTGCAAAGCCTTTGCAATTTGACTTTGAGGAACATTGTTTTTAAAGTTTTCCACAATTTTTTTACGCAGTCTTTCACAGATTGGAGAGCCTCTGCCCATCTTTACTTCTGAGAGACTCTGCTTCTCTAAGACAAAGCTTTTATAGCTAATCATGTTACAGACCTGATATCAATTAACTTAATTAATCACTAGATGTTCTCCCAGCTGAATCTTTTCAAAACTGCTTGCTTTTTTAGCCATTTGTTGCCCCCGTGCCAACTTTTTTGAGACCTGTAGCAGGCATTAAATTTTAAATGAGCTAATTAAGTGGATAAAAGTGTAAAATTTCTCAGTTTAAACATTTGCTACGTTATCTATGTTCTATTGTGAATAAAATATTGGCTCATGTGATTTGAAATTCCTTTAGTTTTCATTTTATTAAAATTTAAAAAATGTCCCTTTTCCGGAATTCGGGTTGTAGCACGTCAATCCCCTCTCTCTCTCTCTCTCTCTCTCTCTCTCTTTCTCTATATGAGAAACCGAATTACAACACTATAATACACAGAAACACACTCACATACACACAATATCTGCCCATAAGCATCACATTAAAGAAACAAACTGCGGCTGGCCACTTTATATTGGTCAAATGGCTACTTTCTGCCAAAGTGGGCAGTTCTTATCTGGACTCAGCAGTAATGAGCAGCAGTCTTAATGCCCCTAGTCAGGTTATGTGAGACTGCAGCATAATGCCTGTTGTGGACTCTCTCCTCAGAAAGACCAGTGCTAATATGGAGGAACATGGATAGTAAGGCTTCATTACATATCACCTACACTCATTATTTGCAACTCTGCTCTGCGTAATGGATGGGAAAATGTGTCATTGAGGTGAAGGAGAGGAGCAGGGGTGCAATTTAATTTATCTACTTAACAAGGTTTTATATTCAAGATCAAGTGCTAGAGACTCACAACACAGACTGTAAATGAGAACAAAGTGTGTACTTGTGTTCATGTGTGAAAACAAAAACAAAAATCGACCATGGTAACCAGAGATTTAGAAAAAAATGCCAATTAGCACGGCTAACAAAATATATTATTATTTCTCACACTTAGTAACAGTAACAGTAAAAGAAGTAACAGTAACTATGACATTTTGGCTAAAACTGTGGTTACCATGGTGAACTTCTGAAGGCAAAGAAAGGCTAATAACTCTGTTATGGCTTTTTCTTCTTTCTTATTAAAGAAAAAGTTCATCCAAATATTTAAATTTGCTGAAAATGTACTCACCCTCAGGCCATCCAAGATGAACATGAGCTTGTTTCTTTTTCAGAATGGGTGCAATCAGAATGAGAATCCAAACAGCTGATTAAAACATGACAATAATCCACACGACTCCAGTCCATCAATTAAAGTCTTGTTTTCTGAAAAGCTGCATGTTTGTAAGAAACAAACCCATTAAGAATTTTTAACTTCAGACCATTGCTTCCATCTAAAATACGAGTCCTCTATCCATAATATTGCTTTCTCCAATGAAAAAGAGTTCTCATCTGAATGAGGAGTGACATATACATAGATCAAGGACCTTTTAAAAGTAAAACCAGTTCAAACCAAATATGTGGGTTGATTTTGATGTGAGAGAACAACAGGAGATGGACTTTTTCCACTGGAGAAAATGTAATTATGGACTTTGGACTGGTATTTAGGGCAGAACCGACAGTTTAAAATTAAAATCCCTTAATGATGGATTTGTTTCCTACAAACATGCAGATTTTTGCTTTACAAGACATTAATTGTTGGACTGGAGTCATGTGGATTACTTGTGGATTATTATGATGTTTTATCAGCTGAATGGACTTTCATTCTGATGGCACCCATTCACTGCAGAGGATCCATTGATGAGCAAGTGATGTGATGATCAATTTCTCAAAATCTATTCTGGTGAAGAAACAAACTCATCTACATCTTAGATGTCCTGAGGGTGAATACATATTCAGCTAATTATAATTTTTGTATTGAACTTTTCCTTTAAGTTAATAACAGCAAGTCAAGAGAGAAAATCTGTATTATATAAAAGGGAATTTCATAGCATAAACAAATAAATCATAGCATGTCTCTTTAATTGAGCAACATTTCATACTGTGATGTAACTAATAATTCAGATCACTGTCAGACTGCACTGCATACATATGACTGAGATGAAAGACAGATAGGAAGTGGGAACTGATTCATTGATATAGGTGGTCTCCAGATACTCGTTCAGGGTCTCCAGGCAGGTTTGTGTCGGACAGCCCGACTCCCTTCAGTAGTGTACGGCTGTGATAAATCAATGATACGCAGGGATGCAACTGAAGCCCGGGCCCTCTTAAACGCTCATTTAAATTCCCAATCATGATTTCAATCTGGGTGGGAGGGAGGGTTAGAGCAGCTCATTACAAAGGCCAGACTGAGGAAAGTAAAAACCGGCTACACTGGTGCTTATATGCCTTTAACCTGACCACTGATTAATGGGACAAAGAAAAGAAAAAAAAGGCTGGCATTGACATGGATGAGGTTTTCCTTATAGTCCAATCACTCAAACACACAGTGCATATACACACATGAAGGGAAATTTACAGAAAGCGTAAGCGTGAGAGTGAAATAGGATAGATATATATATATATATATTATATTATATTACATATTATTTTGAAAGCCTTTTTAAGACAAGATTATATGAAACAAAAACTATACAATTACATTGAAATTTTATATAATATATTTGTGAATTATTATGGTAGGCATAGTATTTGTTTTTCATTTAATTTGCTAAAGCTAAAATGCATATTTAATTTTCAAAAACTTGGTGATGGAATTACTTCAGTGAGAATCATCAATGAAAATAATGAGAAATACAAACTCAAAAGTAAAACAATTAGATGAGAATAGTCTTTATGAAAAATATTGTGATAAATCTGAGTGTTTTCATAAGATTAACCAGTTCAGCCAGATCTGAGTCCAATTGCATGTGTGTTAAAGTCATGATTTGTGAAAGGAACCGAGTGGATTTGTCCCGACTCAGATAGTGATGTGTGGGATTCAATTAGCTGTGTGAATTTATGAGTTATTTGTGCACACTTTGAAGAGAGAGACCATTAAACACAATTTTATGACTGCTCTCAATAATCCACAAGTAAACACGACTCCAGACCACCAAGTAACATCTTGTGAGAAAAACTTTTTCACTAGAGAAAGCAATATGGATAAAGGATTTGTATTTTTAGCCAGAAGCAAGAATTTGAGGTTAAAAATGTCTTAATGATCGATTTGTTTGTTTTATATTTATTATTTTATTTTATTATTTGTTTCATACAGCTTTTCATTTCACAATACATTAATTAATGGACTGAAGTTGTGTGGATTACTTTTGGATTATTGTGATGTTTTTATCAGCTTTTTGGACTCTCACTCTGACGGCACCCATTCACTGCAGAGGATCCATTGGTGAGCAAGTGATGTAATGCTACACTTCTCCAAACCTGTTCTGATGATGAAACAAACTCATCCTCATCTTGGATGGCCTGAGGCTGAGTTAATTTTCAGCAATTTTCCATTTTTGGGTGAACTATTCCTTAAAAAAAAAAAAAAAACTATTGGTAATGCATGCTTCAACACCAGATCTTCCCTCGCTCTGTTTAACAAGTAGTATTTTAAAATGACTAGGCTACAAAAAAACCAAAGAACCTCCTTTGTTCATTAGCAACTTCAATTAACATTCACTGTTAGGTCAAAAATTTGATGAAAGTACAAAATGTTAGCGAAAAGAAATCCATTTCCCCAGACCAGAAATTCAAAAGAGATTTCTTCACATATTTCAATTACCGTTATATTATATAATTATAATTATAAGGCGCACCGGATTATAAGGCACACCTTCAATGAATGGCCTGTTTTAGAACTGTTTTCATAAATAGGGCATACCGGATTATAAGGCGCATAGAATAGACCATTGGTTCTCAAACCCTCGGCCCGCAGGGCGCATGCGGCCTGTCACGAATTAAAAGGCGGCCCACCATATGCTGAACACAATAATAAAAAAAAAACTTTTAGTTTTACAATTAATTTTATTTTGTACATTAATTAAAAAAAAATAGGCTACTAAAGAAATATAAGCTATAACCTAATGTTTTTATGTGAAATTATTTTGTTTTTCATAAATTATTTTCAGACATGAGCAGACTCACAAAACATTACGAACACATACAAGCGCGCACTTTGGCAGAATTCAATTCAAATAGTCATCAACAGCTATTAGTTCGGTAAAATTGAGCATCAGAAATGACAAATTTGTTTTTAAGGAAGAAAAAAATAAACGTGGAGAATGCCAGGGACTGAACACATACAAAAAAGAATAGTCGCAGTATGTAGTGAAGGAGGATTTTCGGTTTGCCCCGCAACTCACTTGAGTTCAAGCAAATAGAAAAACTATATGCAGCAATCATCCTTAATTGAAGAAATGTGGCAAAACATCTCTGGAGAGAACCTCATATTATTAAATTCGAAATAGCTTTCCATATTTGGATCAACATAGGCTACATTTGTGAACACACATTTTCTGCAATGTCGCGCGTCCGGCAATGCTCCCGTGCGCGTCTTACAGACTGCATCTTAAAGCTTTCCGCATCCGCGAGCCCGCTACGGACCGCTAGGTAGGCATGACGTAAAAATCGCCATCGGAGAATGTGTGCCGAGGCTCTGAGCAGACGACCGCGCGGACAGGTGCGCGTGGTCAGTAGGCTTCAAAAGCACAATTGCACATGTTCAGGCAGTGTGATGAAGCCCATTGCCAATCGAACCTGTGCAATCCGTCAATAAAGAATATAAAGACAGCGATGTGCAATAATTCTGGGAAATTGTTTGTACACATGTTTGTTGCAGAGCGGACCATCAGCATATGCTTTCGGAAGAATAAATGGAAGAAGTCCGCGTGTACAGCCAGCGAAAATATTTATTTATTTCAATGAATCTAATTGATTAGATATCATAATATTTAGGCTATAATATTATAAATCAGGTTGGTTTGTATTGGTGACGTAATATGTAAATTATATGCGTGTGGCCCGCGAGACTTGCACTTGGACCATAATGCGGCCCGGTGGAAAAAAAAAGGTTGAGAACCACTGGAATAGAAGATACTGCAGTCAAACGTTTGACTGGGTTTGTGTTATGCATCCACTAGATGGAGCTGTGCTAAAGGGAATGTCAACATTTTGACAGAGCGCCTTGATCCATATATAAGGCTCTCCGGATTATAAGGCGCACTGTCGTTTTTTGAGAAAATTAAAGGCTTTTAAGGGCGCCTTATAGTGCGGAAAATACAGTACAAATTTAATTCTAAATCACTTTTCAGATGCGATTCCATCTGTATGTATTATTTGTTTAATGACTCATTTGCATGTTAATACAGTACTCTAGATTATCACACATAACCCTAAACTGTTCATTAATTAGACAAAGCCTTATACAAAAACCAGTAATGGATGCGCAACCAAAAATGGCCTTATTCCACTGGTTTTTATTTTATACAATCTTAATACAAATCTAATATTAACATATATCTATACACAAAATGTGTTTTGGCATTCCATTGCATTATAATATGCTTGATTCGCTCATTTTTATATGACTTCTGTGAGCGCAAAGGAACATGATCCTATTTCCATATCCTTTAGATTGAAGCCCCGACACCACAATAGCCCTGAACAATATGCAATGATCAAACACAGGTCTGCTCCTCTTCTCATTTCAAAAGTTTTCAGCCATAAAAAAACACTCTCATTAAAAGTGAGCGATTTGGAGAGAGACAGAGTTAAAGGGAGGTAACAGACCTAATCAATCCCAACACAAAGGCTCACAACGAAGTGGATGCAAATTTCTCAATTTCAAGTAAATCACAGCAGAATAACCTGAAGAAAAGGCTTCACGGCATGATTCATGCGCCTCCTCCCCCGTATTCCACCCCTTCCCTGTCCCCTCTCCTGTATTTACTCCATTTTTTCATCAGAGTCTCCCAAGCTCATCAGAATAAATAAAGGAGTGCTTAACATTTGCCATAAAGGCAGCAATTCCCACGCATATACACAGTCTCATTAAATACTGCACAAACACACCTTAATTTTCATAATGTGCACAGATATTCTTTTAGACAACTTAATAAATGTAAACTTTCGCACATGCATAATAAAGTTGCATGTTCTTTATAGTGTTCATTTTGAATGGGATTAGTAAATGTCATCTGCGTGACAAAGTAATGGAGTGCAACTTTAATTGGGGTCTATTTGACACTGCTATATGACATCAAAAGACATTTTCTGTAGCTTTTCAAGACAAGCACATTTCTATGAAAATTCTAATAATGCAATGAAATTGATCATTTATAATATATTCTTTTTTATTATTATTTTATAATAAAAAATTATTTGAATGTAAATTGTTTATACATCATGGTAGTATTTGTTGTTCTATATTGAATTTGCTGATGCTAAAATGCTTATTTTCTGAAGAAAATTTCCAAAATAAATGTACTTCTGAAACTCTATTAAGATTTTTTTTGTATTCAGGCTTTTCAGGATGCCTTAAACTGTTTTATTTATTTATTTATTTATTTATTTATTTATTTATTTATTATTATTATTGTGGCTTTTCAAAGACAAGCATATTTCCATTAAAATTCTGATACTGCATGTGAATAAAAAAATAAAATAAAATTATAAAATATAAATTAATGTGAAATTAGTTTATATTTTATTTTAAGTGTTTATACATTATGGTAGTATTTATTGTATTTTTTTTTTTTTTTGCTGATATTATTCACCCACAAATATGTCATATGATATTCATTGTACTGTAATTGTGTCTTTTAAAGGCATAATTCTCCCAAAAATTAAAACTTGGTGTTTAACAACTGTTGGCTTCTTCTCTGAAAGATAGAATGTTGTAGTCCAAATAACATTCACTGCCTTACAATGTAAGGCCAAAGAAGAAAGACAGAAAAAAGAAAGGTTGTCACAGTACATGATGACAGAATTATCATATTTGGGTGAACTATCCCTTTGAGGTTGGAACCTAATTTTTGCCAGATAAATTTAAAAAATCTATTATATTTAAATTCACATTTATGCATTTTGCAAACATTTATCTAAAGCGAGTTTGTGAATGCATACATTTCATGCTTTCCCTGGGAATCATACCCATGACTTGGGAATCGTTAGCACCAGGCTCTACTGTTTGAGCTACAGGAATAACATAATTTGTTTATAACAGAAGCTTTACAAAAACATCAGTGCAGTTTGACTGTAGTTTAAATCATGAGTAGCATGTAATTTAGGAAGCCACAGTTTTAAAGCAGCTTCCCCAACACTGCTAACTGTCATCCGGCTCATCAACTAGTTAACTGGCACAGAGGCCTGGTGAGACATTGGCCTTTATGCAGATGCATGTTGATGCTCATTAGCATAGCAAATAAGCCTTGCTAATTATCTGTACAGCAGAGAGCAGCACTCAGCTTGAAAAGGACAGAGAGAGAGAGAGAGAGAGAGAGGTGGCCTGGGTACATAAGCAAAATTAATAGCCCTCCACTCCACTCCACGCAAAAAAAAAAAAAAAAGTTTAGGAGGCGACAGGAGTGTTTTCAAATGAAGGGTGAGAATATGACGACAGGGTTATATATATATATATATATCAATATATATATATACAAAACAAAATGAAACAATGTCGATAGTTTAATATTTTTTTTAAGATACCCTCCAAAAATAGATTTTTATATCATTTTTATAATGTTTTATTTTATGTTACATAAATTTAATATGTTACATATGAAATATTATATGTTTTTGTGATCATTCTTTGAAATATAATATAATATATAAAGAGAGAGAGAGCAGTGATGTATACAAACAGAGAGGAATTATCACAAGATATACAAGATATACACATTCATATTGAAGATGTACAGTATATGTGTAACATAATGATTTTTTTTTAATTTATATATACACGTGTGTGTGTGTGTGTGTGTGTGTGTGTCTGGGAAGTTGTCGCCTAGTGGTTAGAGAGTTTGACTCTTAACCCTAGGGTTGTGGGTTCGAGTCTTGGGCCGGCAATACCACGACTTAGGTGCCCTTGAGCTATATATATATATATATATATATATAAAACACTGTTATCAATTCACAAGGCTCCCAGGAGTTGTTGAAACTGATGCACTTATGATATTCAGCCAAAGTTGGGACACATATAAAGCACCACTGAAATCATATTCAGCAAATGAGTAAAAAAATCAGTTACGATCCAATCACAAAGGCGGAATCAAATGACATGCAAATCAAACAGCACTAATTTCATCATCTCCTGCTTCTTCATTTCAGCAGTTATCCCCTTCAAACCTGCCAGATATAATAAAACAGCTGTCAAGCATTCTACAATCCAAACGCCTTTCAAAAATATCTCTCTCACACACATACATTACAAATAGAAAGAATTCTGCACAGCACACAAATGACAGCATGAATGATGACCAGAGAGAAAATAACATTCATGTTAGTGCTTTGTGAGATATCTAAAGGATAGACGCATTCTCACGGTCTCCGTAATATAGATTCTTCTCATATATAATCAGAGGGAACGCTGTGCTAGATACACATATGAATGTGGAGAAAATTCCTCCGTCTGTCTGTCTCATTAAAAATCCCTCATTAGGAATTCTGGAGAGCACGTGAGCATGCATGTCTCACAGTGTGAGGGTCAAAGGTTAATGCGAGCTGTCAAAAGGTCTGTAATTAAGAGGAAGAAACATGGCCACTTCTGTTTTCCAAAGCACCAAAAAGAGCCCGTTCCTGAAGAGATCCACAACTTCAGACCCCAAACAACCAGTGTGTGAGCACTTGAATATAAAAGTTCTTCAATAAAATATTTGTAGATGATTCTTGGAGTTTTTAATTAACAGCATAGAGCAGAGTTGAAGCCGTGATCTTGCAGTATTAGTCCTGAGACCTTTTGAGACCTGATGAACATGGCCTTGGTCTGAATCTCATTACGTGGTGTCTTGCTCTGGGTATAGGTCTCAGGCTGAGGCAGTCTATTTCAGCTGTACTAAAGGTGATAATTATCTCAACTACCAGTCAACTTCTGGGGAAAGATGTTTCTACGGCTCTTCATGTCTTTTTGTGTATGGAGCATGTACACTAACCAGTAGGCCACTAATGTGACATATTCGAAAGTGAAACCAAAGTAAAATATACCAGATACAGGTCCTGTCTTATTGATACTTATGATCCTTTTTCCACCATATTTCAGTAACCAAAGCATATTAAGAATTAAACAAAGCAGATGGTCTCAGTTGCCGCGTTTCCACCGAAATTACCCGGAACATTTGTACCAGGAACTTTTTTTCCCAGGAACTTTTTCCCCCCAGACCTGTTGCTTTCTGCGTTTCCACCGCGGTGTAAAGTACCGGGAAGATTAGGCAAATAGACTGGTGACGTAGGTCTGCGCGCGTTTCTCAATACAAAGTACGCTGATTTTGGACGTGCATTCTCGGTAGTGCGGACTTTGCATTCGACTCGGAGTGTGATGTCCACGACGACGCAAATCCAGTAAATCTGCAAACAGCAGCATATACTTGATAACTTCAGTCAGCTGACCATGGCTACTATTTTCCTCTCTGTATTTACAATAAAACGAAAAAGGATATCAAATACCACTGCCTCTTTTCGTTTTCATTTAAGCATAATAACAGCTGCAGAAATTAGTTCAGGGATATGTGTATATATACAGCCATTACAATGAAACGAAATATTATATAGATTTGCCTTTTTTATTTTCATTTTAACATATAGATAAATTGAATACAGACCAAAGAAAACCTGTTAGATTTACCCCGCAGCTGAATTATATTTTATGTTTAACCCCTGAAGAGACATCAGAGCCAGCGGCACACATCAGAAGGTCTAGCCGAGTTGAGGCTGCTTCTCGGCAGATAGATGATCACTGAGCGACTGCTGATCGCGTCGAGCTGAACGTCTCTGAGATCGGCGAAACACATTTTTAAATAGGCGCTGTCTTTATAAATAAACCACATATTTGAGTTTTAAACACCTACATTCTCACCTGAAATACTTTTAAAATTACATTTCATGACACAATAAAACAGTAATATTTTGAACATGATCCGAATAAATTGTGGTTGAACTCAATCAATGCTGCGTGAACTCAACTCGCTTTGGCTTCTGCAATTTTCCTCTCAGTATATTTACAATAAAACTAAATAGGATATCAAATACCACTGCCTCCTTTCGTTTTCATTTAAACATAACAGCTGCATAAATGTACTTAGTTCAGGGATATACAGCCATTACAATGAAACGAAATATTATATAGATGTCTTTTTTATTTTCATTTTAACATATAGATAAATTGAATACAGACCAAAGAAAACCTGTTAGATTTACCCCGCAGCTGAATTATATTTTATGTTTAACCACTAAAGAGACATCAGAGCCAGCGGCACACATCAGAAGGTCTAGCCGAGGAGAGGCTGCTTCTCTGCAGATAGACGAGGACTGAGCTCCCGCTGATCGCGTCGAGCTGACCGTCTCTGAGATCGGCGAAACACATTTTTAAAGAGGCGCTGTCTTTATAAATAAACCACAGATTTGAGTTTTAAACACCTACATTCTCGCCTGAAATACTTTTAAAATTACATTTCATGACACAATAACAATAATATTTTGAAAATGTTGATCCGAATAAATGGTGGTTGAACTCAACCAATGCTGCGTGAACTCAACCAATCAGGATGTTTAGCGGCCAAGTCCCGCCCCCGAAAGTTCCGGAACTTTGAAAAAGTACCACCTCGCCAGCAGGGACTTTCTGAGGGGCATTTTTTTACCCTGAACTTTATTTAGTTCCTGGTTCCTGCGGTGGAAACACACCGAGTACCAGGCCAAAGTCCCTAGTTCCTGGGTAAAGTTCCTGCGGTGGAAACGGGGCAAGTGTTAATGATCTAACAAGTAACTGCAAATGCAGGTCATAAATATATATACGGTAACCAGCATTTGCCTTGCCTTGTCTTTTTGGTATGCCATGCATGTACATACCTAAATTTACTGCTTCATAAGTCAAGGGTCAATTATACAATATGATGACCTCCTTGCACAAACACGTCACTGTCTATTCAGCAGAAATGCAATTAAATTGACCAAAGGTGACAGTAAAGACATTTCTGTTTCAAATAAATGCTGTTTGCATGCACTTTATATTCACCAAAAAAATCATGAAAAAAAACTATCACCATTTCCAAAATATTCTGAGAAGAAAATCAGAATATTAGAATTTCTAAAGGATCATGTGACACCGTAGACTGGATCAATGACGCTTAAAATGCAGCTTTGCCATCATAGGAATAAATAAAACTGTAAAATATATTAAAATATGAAACAGCTATTTTAAAGTGCAATAATATTTCACAATATTACTATTTTCACTGTATTTTTGATCATATAAATACAATTTTGATTTTGATTTCAGCTCTTCCATTAACAAACATGCCTTTAATATATTCTAAATTGACAGTTCCATGTTTTCTCCAAATTAAAATGAAACTGTCTATATCAAACTGTGTCAGGGTCTCACCGGGATGCATCTATAATCATTTAAGATGCATGCAGCACACAAGCTAAGCGTCTTTCATTCAGTCGTGATCCTATCAAATCAACAGAAAATCCAAATCCATTGTGACTTAAATTTGGAGCAGGTATAAAACTTAATTTACCTGACCTGACAGCAACTATGTTTCCTCTTTTTTTATGATTTGGCTAAACAGCTGTTCAAATGAGATTTTTGTAGCACCAACGCATTAAGAATTTAAAACACAGCATTTCACAATCAGCTTAAGCAAATATGTAAATCCGGCCATAAAACAATTACGGTTAGAATGTCCTGCAACTGGTGATGAAACAAACCATTATGAGGCAATAAGGCTTTATACAAAAAGTACGCCTCAACAATAGCAGTGAAACAATGTGGGTTTGACAGACAAGCTCATTAGCTGTTTCAAAAAATAAATTGTAGCATTATGAAAACCTCCATAAATGACTAATATTCTGGATAAATTGTGAAAAGTTGTTTTTGGAGAGTCAGACAGCAAAAGCGAATTTCCATCAACTATTTCCACACTAATGGTAAAAGCCAAAGTACATATACCAGATACTGACCCTGTTTTCATGATGCTTGTGATGCTTTCTGCACACTATTTCACTCACCAAAGCATTACAAGTTTATTTAAAGACAGAGGAATTAAATCAAGAAGATGGTCTCAATGTTTAGGATCTGAATGTGAAAAAAAAGTATAGATCAGGGCCCATATTCATAAATAATCTTAATGCAAAAAGTAGCTCCTAGTAACAAAATTCAAAGAAAATTCTTAGAAATGTGGGCGTTTACTCTTAAAATTAAAGAAAAAATCCTAGTAAAGAAAAAAGTAATTCAGAAAGCATCTTAACCCTTCAATGAGGTCTTAAGGTCAAACTTGTTAGGAGCACAGACGAGGACTTTTAAGAGGCTTAAGAGTTTCTTTAGCAGAGGAGAAAATGGCAGAGAGACGAAGAGGCAGAAGAAATGTGTTGCAGACAATGGATGACAGTGAGTTAATAAGATGCTATAGATTAGATCGTGCAGGGATCATGTTTGTGACTGATCTTATTAGAGACGTGCTAACATCTCCGACACAGTGCAGAAATGCCATAGCGCCAGAAATTAAAGTAATCACTACATTACGATATTTGGCAACTGGGAAAATGCAACAATGCAATAGATGATTTGGGTCTGTCACAACCTTCTGTAAGCAGAGTGATCACACAAACAATTACAGCACTTTCAGAACATCTTATTGTGTCGCAGTTCATTTCGTTTCCACTGGACATTCCCACCTTGCAGGCTCAAAAAACTGCATTTATGAATATAGCAGGCTTAAAGGTGTGCACAAGCAGGGGGAATGAACCCTTAATAGTTTGTGCTATACGCTCCCATGTCTGCTTCTTGTCCCTTGCTGTGACACCCGGCCCGCCTTGTGTTCATCCACTAACTGGGCTAACAGTAAACACTATTCCTCTGTCCAGTTTGGCTTTCTCGCCCTTCTTGGTTTTGATTCCATGTTTGATAAATTAAAACCAAAATTCAAACCGCCACTTAAATAGGACAGCAATCATTGTAATTGGAAAGAGTGGAACAATTTTTATCATTCTAAGCCAATCAAATACCTTATAGGAAATTAAAAGCATGGTAAATAAAAAAAGGATTTATATACACACATATATAATGTGTATGTGTGTGTGTGTGTGTGTGTGTGTGTGTGTGTGTGTGTGTGTGTGTGTGTGTGTGTGTGTGTGTGTGTGTGTGTGTGTGAGAGAGAGAGAGAACTGTCAAATAAGAAAAATTACGCATGTAAATTCAAAGTGCTTGGACAACCAACCAATCACAGTCTTCAAAAGATTGTGTCATACATAGCAACGGGGTCAACCCCGCCTCCTCACTAAGATGAAAGTTTTTGTCTTTTCCTTACTCAGAGCTGCTCTCAGATCGGTTCCGAATCGCTCTTAAGCTAAGACTCCTACATAAAAGTTTTTAAGCTAAATTAAGAGTTTTCTGAGAGGATTCTTAGAATCGTTATGAATACAGGCCCCTGACAACTTATAAGCTTAAAGCAGCAAACTCATTTCACAACTGAAGTAGTCACAAATGATGGTCATGAATATACATCTAAAGACAGGCTGTAACTATGAGATATGCCTGGCCTTTTTGGTACGCCATGCATTTGGGACAAAAACAAGACGTCCAATTTTGGTGTCAATTTTCACATCAAATTAAATTTACAAAAGTGATAGTAACTCTGTAACTTATGGTAAAAATGTATGAGAGTCATAGATTTTTGCTAAGAAATAATAACATTAAGCATGACACATTCTAATGTGTGGAGAAAAAAAAAGCTGTATTAAACTTTAATTGCTTTGATGTTTGAATACCCTTTATCGTCTTTGTCCCATGTACATACATACATGTACTGCTCCAGTAGACATGTCCATGTCATTGTCTGTTCACCGGCTGCCCTGTGCATGAATCAACAAAGTCTCAAATAAACAATACAAGTCCCAAATCAGGTCTACAGGAGGTATTGGAATAGCTTTGTCCTGATTGGATTTCCCTATTTGCTGGCATTCTCTGCATCCAGGCCCTTATTAAAGTGACATGCAAAGGGTCTGGATCACATCAGAGCAGGGGGACTGGTAATCACCCATCTAATGCCATTTAATCCAGTTTACTGATCTAAACTAGGAAGTAATGTCTCTCTGTTCTTTTTGTTTATCTTTTTCTCACAAGGCACAAATGGCCTAACCATCATGAAACCTCAAAGTTACTGATTTGAAAACCCCTATTGGTCACTCATGCATGACACACAAAAACTGCACAAGAGTCTAGAATACGTTCCTATTATTTTACTATTTTAATATGCTATTATTTTCTTAATTAATTTTTTCCATTTTCATTTTTTTGTTTTATTAATTGTGTTGTGTTTTTGTCATTTTTATACTGTCTTACAGGAAGTGCATATATATATATACTTTTTTGTTAAATTGATTAAATATATACTGAATCATCTAATTATTAATCAGTGCATTCTGGGATTGTCTAACCTATGAAGAATTACATGCTATGCAGTTTTAATTTTTGACCAAAACAATGTATTTTAGAAGATAAGTCTAATTTTGCTGCCTATTTTTGGGCTTTTTGTCAAACCCACATTTGTGATGCCCTAAAATGCTCACTATCTAGGCTGCTTACATTTTTGCTGAGCTACAGACTAAGATGTTGCCCTCACACTGAAAAACAAATCGACATTTAAAATGCACTGCACAATGCATTACGCAGAATGCTGTATAATGTAGTGTGACTCACTTTGGCGTCTGTGCGTCATCTATTCTGTTCCCCAGCTGGAACTCATGGGATTTGCTGCGGTGCAGAGCCGTGAACCCTGGCAGAAGGTGGATGAGCTTCCGGCTGGCGGGCGGCGGGGTTCCAGGGGCCTTCAGTTTATTCCTGCGCCTGACCTGTGGCGTCCCTGGAGGGGTCATGGTGTTCACTACTAAGGGAGTCCGCGGAGGGGTGTGGGCAAAATGCCTCTGTCTGGGGGAAGGAGGGAGAGAGTGATGTCCCATATCCAGAGGCGAGGGGAAGAGGCCATAGTGAGGGTCCACGGTAAGCCGGTCTGTTGGGTGAGGGGAGTAGAAAGGGGGCGCCAGGGCCTGGGGACTCTGGCACAAGTGCTGGCTGTAGCGCGAGTGCAATTTGGGGCTCTGGGAGAGCTGGAGACGGACCCACTGACTGTGGTCTGACGGCCCCACTGGGGTGTTCTCTTTACCTGACTCAGACGTGGGCCATTGAATAGACCAGTCCTGCTTGGATCCTGTGGACACAAAGTGTGAGAGATGGAGGTTTGTACCAGCCAGAATAAAGGGGAACAGGTAATGTTGGGAAAAAACACTGGAGAAGATAAGACAAGGACAAATAAAAAAAGAAGAGATCAAAAAAGTGAAGAGACCAGGTGAGGTGAGGTTACATGAGATGAACCAAAACAGGCAAAAATAATAGATGAGACGAGACAAAATTAGACAAGAATAAAAAAAAGTGGAAAGGGGCTGATAGAATGCTGAGGTATGACAAACAAATTTATTTTAATTTAATTTAAATACAGTAAATAAAAAATGAGCAACATAATATGTATTTTACTTAGTTTTTACTAAAATAATCTGACATAATAAATATGAAAATGAATATTTAAAATAATTTTATAAACTTAAATTAGTTTTTAAAATTTTACACAAAATTTACTAAATTATTTGAAGATAAATCAGTTTAAATAAATAAACTCAACTTGATAAAAAAATCTGCAAAATAAAAATTTTTCAAATAATATTTATCAAACTTATTTCATATAATTAATTTGAAAATTAAGCAATAACAAAAATATTTGTTTAAACAAATAAACTGAACTTGATTGAAAAAAACTTTTAAATTAATATTTATTTTACATAATATTTTCTAAAATAATTTATCAGTTTGAACAAACTAATTGAACTTGATAAAAAGAAATCTGTAAAATATTTTTATAACGTTTGCTAAAATTATTTAAAATAATGAACTGAAAATGAACTGAAAATTTAAAATAATTTACTTTAGATAGCTATAACTCCTTATTTCTGTAATCCTCAAACAGAAAAAAACTTACTGGCTAATGCTGATGATCTGAAAAACATAAAACCACTAGACAAGAAGAGCAGAGGTGACAAGGTATAAGAGAAAAAAGAGAAGAGAAGAGAAGAGAAGAGAAGAGAAGAGAAGAGAAGAGAAGAGAAGAGAAGAGAAGAGAAGAGAAGAGAAGATGCGTTTTGATACCAAGGGCCAGATGAAGGATGTCAACAGTGAAGAGACTCAGACAGCATCTATCATGACAAACAGACAGAAAGATGAAAGGATATGTGTGATTGAGAGCAAAGTGAGTCTGAAATGTCGCAATATAATGAGTTCTGAATTTGACGGATACGTAAAAACACCACAATGACAACAGACACACAGGAGAAAGAGAAACGGATGGTGCCTCACCTCCATTACTGTGTAATTTGTCATCCTCAAGTTGTTCTTGAAAAAAAATAATAATGCATATTCATTAATACATATTCAAATGAAATTCAATTCATTAGATTTCTCTGCATTTTCTTAAAACAATATTACTATTGCAATTAAGAATATAACTGAAATGTGTCCCTTATAGCAGTTTTTTTATGTTCATAATGGAATCACCAACACCATTAATGTAGACCAGAGGGAAATTAAAATACGAGTCAAAATATGATCCTCCTTTTTTCTTAAGATGACCATTATGCATCATATCATGTTTTTCAGTCTCTCTAGCTCTTTCTCTGTTTGTTTTCCTCTTTCGAAAATGATTGTGTTGACATAAATACAGAATAATTTGGCATTACAGAGAATGAACGGAAAACCAGCAGACAGACATTAAATGTGTCTAAACTCTAGAGAAAGTGTGGGATTATTTCATGGGATATGTATTTTCATGAGATTGAACGTGAGCTGTAGAAAATGTCTTCAACTCTGGGAGACCAGGTAGGCTGCTGTAATTTGATTGATGGCACTTTTATATATAGAATAACTGAAAGACAAGAAGATGGATGGAAACCCAAATGGCTTAATGTGCTAAAGAACATCAATTCATTTTCAAACTCATCTAATAGGTTAATTGTAAAAGTGGTACATTTTTCTTTCAAGTTAGTGAATTCCGTTGTAGAATTACTTGCTGAGAAAAAAATACAAAAGCTAACACTGGGCTGGCAAGAGGTACTCCCTCTTGGTCTGTTCACGGGATATTAAAGGCAGGGAAGGTCTAAATGATTTGAGCAACAAAAGGAATTTAAGATTAAACATTGCAATACTAAAAATATTTTTTTTTCCTTGAGGTACAGCCATATTAGCAAAATTTCGTAAACATTTTTTAGGCAAAGAAAAGGTAAATTTCAAACAAAGCAGCATTCTCTGGTCAGCACAGCTAATCCATGAAAAAAATGTAATCCATTATAAAATCTGTGTTGGGAAATCGAGTGGATTCCTATTGAAATTACTAGATATTGCCCTAGAACAATGGACAAATGTAACTGCACCTTTAGGCTTCAATGTAATCACAGCTCATCATGTCAGGGCAAACATACTAATATTGAGGCCACACTGCAAAACTAAAAATTATAGCTTCACTAAGTCATGGTTTACGAAGAAAACTTTATAAAAATAAAAAAAGAGAGAGAGAAATTGTCAATTTCTGTCAAAGATCGTTAATCAGTAATTGCTTGGAATCCACAATCTACTGACTCCACACATGAACAAACACCATTACAGGACCCTCCTTCTTGTGGTTTACCTGGACTGAGGCTCAGCGGTCACAGTTCACTACGCACAAATGATTCTAAGGGCCCTTAACAACCCCTCAACCCCCTTACAAGACACTCAAGTTGCTCTAGGGGACACACTCCCACTCTTTGAGCATGATGGGAGATAAGTGTGTTTGCCACTCCTAAGGAGGGGTCCAGTGGGCACAGCTGAAGGATACTTCTCGCAGTCCTCTCATGGCCTTAAAGATGTTCAAATAAGCATTTTTAATTACAGAAGAGAGATGACAAACAAGCTACTCGAAGTTTCAAAGTTTCAGGCATGGCCTGCGCTTGACCCGCCGAGAGATGTGTGAAGTTTGCAATGTCAAGTTGCTTACATGATTGAGAAACCAATAACTAACTACTTGGCCAGTTGATATGTTTATTAATACTATGCAGAGCCCCGGAGGAAGCTTCACATTAACTACATCCTTCTCCTTCTTTCAGTGTGATTTTTAGGGCCTGACAAACAAAAAGCAACCCTAAGCAATTATCCTATAAGCATATCACATCTTAAAAAGCACAAAACTAACCAGACTGACCATAATTGGACTTAAAATCAAATGTCGTGTCCCTTTTTAATGTTAAAATACTGTATCCTATCATAGTGCCAATGTGCAGAAACAGTTTAAGCCTATTGTAGGTTGATTTCTCCTAAAAAAAAAGTATCAATATTATAAACCAACAAAGCAACAATATTGACTCAAATTAGTTAGTGGTGGGACTACCTGTTTGTCTAATGGGAACTAATGGCAAAAAGAAGAAGGGAAACCTCTTACAGTAATTTTTTCATGAAAGTTAAATTCATTTTTCAAAAGCCTTTCTTACATAAATTTATGTAAGAACTAATTTGAGGGATCTATACAGAAATGCATTCTTCTCATGTTTTATGAGTGACACCCAATATTCTTCATCAATTGAATGTGTTTCACTTATTTTGTAATAGTTTTCAAACTTGATCTGTAGAATTTTCCACACTATACTAACATTCCAATGGTCAGCAATTATTTTTAAGCACTTGATCAGAACTTATTTATTATAGAAGTCCTTAGTAACTTTATAAATATCTATACTTTGATCTTATAAATGCCTCTACTTTGATATTTACTGATCAATTTAATGCATCCCTGATGAAAAAAACTATAAAAAAAATCATACTGACCCCAAAATTTTGGGTGGTAATGTACATGTATACAAAGCAAAATGTAGAGTAGAAAAGATATCTGGTGAGAAAGTCTGAAACCGAACATACTATATAAGAACACATCACAGAATTTAAACTGTAAAAAGTAATTTTTGGAGGATATAGATATGCCACTGGTATACTGTGTATCCCTATCTAGTAACACCCTGAAATAAGTGCAAAGATTAAAAAAAACAGTTTGTTCTCCAAAAAAGCTGTTGTATTTATTTTTTTTAAAACATCCTCATCTCACACCCCATGTTGGTTTTGTCTATCATCAATTTTCAACCTCAGGACTCACCTCTGTCTTGGTACAGAAAGGTGTGAATGAATCTGTCTGTTGTGCAGCAGATTGTGGCTACAGCTGTCAATAATTCCTGTGTATATTCTCCTGAATGATGAATGTATCTTATCAAAGTAAGAAACAAATGCCACTGATTTCATTCCCCATAACTAATCTCAACTGAAGACATTCATAGCCTCGCAGTAAGTAAGACAAATATCCTTCCAAGTTAGTTTCATTGCATTAATGAGATGCAAATCAATGTCTCTCATGAGCAAAACATGACGTCACAAACTAGAGCGTTATAGGAGTTGCTAAGGTTTTTGACTGGTGGTTCAACCAAAAATTAAACATTGCTGAAAATTTACTCACACTCAGGCCTTCAATGATGCAGATGAGTTTGTTTAAGAACAGATGTAAAGAAACTTTGCATTGCATCAACTGTTTACAAATGGATCCTCTGCAGTGAATGGGTGTCTTCAGAATGAGAGCAGATGGTAAAAGCATCACAATAATCTACAAGTAATGTAAATAAACCACAACATGTGTGTTTACAATAAACAAGTCATTTTTTATCTATAAACTGTTGCTTCCAGTTAAAAGTCCTCTATTCATAACATTGCTGTCTCCAGCAAAAATATTGTCTTGCCTGTATCAGGAGAGAAATATACACAGATCAAGCACAACTTACAAGCAAAACAGTCTGAAACAGTTCTACACAAATATGTTGGTGGATTTTGATGTGAAAGAACAACAGGGGATACTTTTACACTGGAGGAAGCATTATTATGGATTTGGCCAGAAGTGACAGTTGAAACTATTTAATGATTCATTTGTTTCTTAAAAACATGCAGCTTTTTGCTTCACAAGGTGTTTATTGATGGACTGGAGTGGTGTGGATTATTGTAATGTTTTTATCAGCTGTTTGGACTCTCATTCTGACGGCACCCATTCACTGCAAAGGATCCATTGGTAAGCAAGTTATGCAATGCTACATTTCTTCAAATCCGTTCTTAACAAAGTGACATACAGCCAAGTATGGTGACCCATACTCAGAATTGGTTCTCTGCATTTAACCCATCCAAAGTGCACACACACACAGACACACACCGTGAACACACACCCGGAGCAGTGGGCAGCCATTTATGCTGCGGCACCCGTGGAGCAGTTGGGGGTTCAGTGCCTTACTCAAGGGCACCTCAGTCGTGGTGTTGCCGGCCCGAGTTCTGATGAAGAAACAAACTCATCTACATCTCAGATGGCCTGAGGACGAGTACATTTTCAGCAATTTTTCATTTTTGAGTGTACTATTCCCTTAACATGTTGCTAAGGTATTCTGCATAGTTGTTTACGATGATATGCAAACCTATGGGACTTTTTTGACTTTTTCAATGTACCACCAGGTCCAAATCCTAGAGCATAAAGCACCAAGAAACTAATCCACCCAAATCCACCAAATTTAGGTCTGTAGCACAAACAGTGTGGGTTGAGTTACATGACCAAATTGAATATGCAGGGTCAGAGGTTTGTTCAGATCCCTAATACTAACTATGAGCCTTATAACACCACTAATTTCATCCAAACATCCAAACTACAGAAGAAAGAAGGAGAGTCGACCGATAATGATTTAGCAAATCCTAATGAGAACATGTCAAAGTTTCTGAAACAATGCATTTGCAATCACGACCATTGCCTAGCAACAGTACCTTATACAACTGCTACAAAGGGATGTATGGATACTTCTATTAGCATCTCGATTAGCAATGGCATTATCACAAGTCAAAGATACTGCCATTAAAATCACAAAACAACTCCAGAAAGGTGGCAAGATGACACGTCGCCCACGCAGTTTGCCTATACATCACAGCGCTAATCATTTCCGAATGCCGTTAATTAGGTTGTGCTCTAATAATAACGCAATATGACTGACTACATGACATGATGACTATGAATATGACTTAGCAGGGATATTTCTGTCAAGGCAGGGCTAATTATAAAGGCTCTCAGCCATCCACAGTGGATAAAATACTGACAGAGAGGAAATGACACATGCATCAGATCAAAAAGACATTTGAGCCAAGTCAAAATGACCAAGTCTCGCCAACCAAACATGCCTTCAACTGCATCACAGTTTTCCCAAAAATATTAAGCAACACTACTATTTTCTACATTGATAATAATAAGACATGTTTCTTGAGAATCATTAGCAAATCAGCATATTAGAATGATTTCTGAAGTATCACTTGACACTAAAGACTGGAGTACTGCAATCTGAAATTCAGCTTTGCCATCACAAACATTTTAATAACATTTTAAAATATATTAAAATAGAAAACCTTAATTTTAAATTATAATAATTTTTCACGCTATTACTGTTTATACTGTATCTGTAATCACATAAATGCAGACTTGCAAGCAAAAGAGACTTAAAAAAAAAAATAGACATTTGAACAGTCGTGTATAGAAATGTAGCTGTATTAACAGCATATTTTACTAGTTGAACAATTCTACCAGCCTGAAATTCTAAATGGAATTTCTATGGTAATTTGGAACCATCCGTACTATAAGTGCATCACAGGATACAAATTTTCCAGTTTTTATAAACTGAGCAGGGAGCTAAAATGAATGCAAAGATAGGATTTCAAAGATGCTGTTGACAGAGCTTAAATTGTATTGAACCTGGAATATTTGCTTAAAGCCAGTTACTGAGTAGTGACAATGTCATGGTTTATGTACATTTTTGTACATTTATTTTATGAAAACAACCACCTTTGGGCAAATATTTGGGCAACAACACTTCTGAAAAATGGCTTATTTGTAAAACTGTTTGAAGGGCTGTTTTGGGGGAGAAGCTGAAAAAAATACATCCCAATTACACACTAATATGAATGATAAGCAGCACTTTTTTTTACAATGTATAAAGTTACTGTTTAAAGGTTAAATATAATACAACTAGATCAATAAAATAACACAATGAGCAGTATTATACACCTATTCATCTTTATTAACTGGTAGATATATACTGACACACTGAACATGAAATTGGTATATACCGTATTTTTTAAAATAGGCTATTGAAAGTTCTTGAGAAACGGCTGAGATGTGTCTGTCCACTTTTGTTACGTTGTGTATGCCTTTTATAAGATAATCCCTGTTAATCCCTCAAACCAGAAAGATGATTTCTCCCCTGTATGTGTAGAAGAAGTTACAGCAGCCGATTCTGTTCTAGAAAAGAGTCACAACAGTGGGACATTCACACTCTGAATACAATGATCAAAGATGTGCCTAATAAATAAATGGCAGAAAACATGAATGCAAAAAATGTTAGCATAATGTTAAAATTAAACATGTTAAATAGCTTTCAGTTAAGTTATTTTAATTAATAAAAGAACACTGCTTAAACATGAGACGAGTTCCAAAAATTATGGTATAATATACATAAAAATTACACACTACTTCTGAACTGTTCAAAAGTTTGGGGTCATTACAACTTTTACAATTTTTATGCTCACAAATGTTTAATGTTCCGGTATGCTCACCAGGGCTATATATATATTATATATTTATAAAGGAATGAAAATAATATTTTGTAAAATTCTAACAATTTAAAATAACAGTTTATATATATGTGTGTGTGTGTGTGTGTGTGTGTGTGTGTGTGTGTGTGTGTGTGTGTGTGTGTGTGTGTGTGTGTGTGTGTGTGTGTGTGTGTGTGTGTGTGTGTGTTTGTTTATTTATTTATTTATTTTTATTCCTGTTATGGCGAAGCTGAATTTTCAGAAGCAATTATTATTTTCTATTAAAGGAAACATTTATTATAAAAAAATATACACATATAATAAACATAAGTTTCAATGTAATTGTATTAGGTTTCAAATCAAGCAACATTATGCATGAATCCCTTGCACTGCTTTGTTCTGCCTGTAAGAATCCTGTTTAATATATTACTTTTCTCTGGAAAGCAATGAGGTGTGAGGTCTCAAACTCACTAAAATCACTAATTCAGTTTAGTATCCTCTCGACGACACTACAACACCTCCAATTCTCTCTCTGTCCTTATGAGACCTCTACACCTTCAAGAGAGAGAGTTGAAAAGATACTGAGATGAAGGAGAAAAGACTGCAGGCTAGTGAGGGGCAGACACAAGGAAAACATTTTTTTTTATGAATTCTGTTGTCATTTACACAAAGAAGAAACAATATCCTTAGTGGGTTTGGAATGACATGATATCATATAAATTCATATAAATTAATCAGTCTGAATAAAAAGACACTGCAGAGATGAGAACAAGAGGGGTAGAGAGACAGACGGAGAGAAAGAGTGAGAAAGAAAAGAAAGAAAATAAATCAAGATGACGATAGATGCCAATTCTAAATTATACACCAAGCTCTCGTGATGGCTGGAATCCCCACAGTCCTTGTGTGACACCTGCACTGGACTCTGAAGGAGCCCATGCTGGGTCCTCAACAAGTTACGAGCATCTTAAAATCCTCTCTAAGCCATCTTTAAACAAAGCAATCCAGCCTGATCACACTTTCAACAGTGCAACCGGCGGTTAGCGCTGTGTCTGAACACTATCACAGCAGGGAATCCACGTTTGCGAAAATTCAGGCACCCCAGGGCAGCCGCACTAACACTACTCAAAGCAAATACAGAGTCAATGGAGGAAAGAAAGAGCGGATGCGAGGGTACTGTGGATTTGCTAAAGAGATACAATGAAAACAAAATGCATTATATATCTAATCACTTAAAAAATACATGCACAATTTGATCAGATGGAGAAAAGCGTGCAAACAAACACTCAAATATAAGATCACTTTAAAAAAAAACACAAGCAAAGCTTGTGTAAATTTGTATGCTTGATATAATTTACCTGTTAAAGAATAGTTTTCCTTTGTTTTCTCACAACCCTATTAGAACTCATATGCAACATAGTACTAGACTGAAAGAGTTTTGCTGCCCACTGTTGGCCAACACAGGCATTTTTGATTTCCCCAGAAGGACATTTTTTGTCTTTGAAAAATATTTCATGATTGATTACTGGTCATGTTTGATTATAAATCTGGCTCATAAGCAGCCTATCAATCAAATCATTAATCATAGGCAACATTAAATTTGCAAATCATTAACTTCCATGGAAGCAGAAAGCTGCAAGATGTACATACGATGTTAACATCAATTGAGGACAAAATTATTAGCAAAAAAAAGTCCATAAAGCAGGACGCTCCAGCCGTTTAAAACATTAATTATCAGCTTTCTAACTTAATCACAAACTGGTGAGGATTTAACTTGGACTGAGATTTGAACATCTGCAGAAACACTTCCTTCAATCATATCTTTTTCAGGTAAGAGCAGTAACAATCAGCTCCAGCTGTGGGGATAGAGGACAAACACTGCAGGAGGATCTAGTTGATCATTTAAAGTGTGATGTTACCTAACACTGTTATCAAACTTTGCTGTATTTCAGACCGTGATACAATGCTGTCCTCCAGTGGTAGAAACACACACTACAAATAAGCTCTGAGGTATCAAACTGTATAAACATAGCCCTGAAGCTCACTGCAATTAAAACATCTGGAGAAAGGCCTTGTTTAAATAAAACCTTTTAATTAAATTAATTTATTAATTCATTCATGTTACAAATACTAATACATTTAAAAACCTGAGCCTCACGGGGTGCCATATTATTCAGTTAGTAAAACATTTCTGTGCAATGTACACGTTTTTTTTTGTTGTTTTTTTTCAGTATGGATTCATTACAAACTGATTCATCAAAAGTGACAGTAAAGACATTTATGTTTTTGTTAATAAGCACAGCTACTGAAAACCTAGCTTTGCCATAACATGAATACATTATAGGTAACACTTTAGAATAGGTAACACTTGTTAACTATTAACTACGACATTTTTCTCAATAAATTCTTAATTTGCTGCTTATAAATAGTTAGTAAGGTAGTTGTTAGGTTTAGGTATTGTCTAAGATTAGGGATATAGAATAAGGTTAAGTAGAATAGGGCATTAATATGTTCTCAATTAGCACTAATACATGGCTAATAATCTAGTAATATGCATGCTAATAAGCAACTAATATGTGTTACCTATTCTAAAGTGTTACCAAAATATATTTTAAAATATATTAAAACAAAACAAAAAAAAACTGTTAAAATACTGTTTAAATTGTATTTTTTTATCAAATAAATGCATGATAACAAATCATCAATATTGCTAATTAATATTGTTAATATTTTAACTGATCATGGCTCATCCAGTCATAATTAGAGTTGTGACTATCTGTACAACTTAATTAAAAATGAAAGAGTTTAATGTACTATGCAGACAGACTCAAGTGCACAAAGCTCCTTCCCATTCAACGATCTGTGATTAATTACCTAAAATACAAAATAAAGCCTGCACACACACAAAACTCTATGTTCTCTATAACTAAATGTATCATATTAAGCAAATTCAGATGCATTACAACAGAGTGACAGTGGTTTTCCATCCCAGTACAAAATAATGAAACTCAACTTTGTGTTGCCCTCTACTGGATGATCTCTAATATAACTTTTCTTTCATACCAGAACAAAAATAATTTGGGACCAAAAATAAAGGATACCTCTAATTAACCATTCAATTAATTTTAGAAGAAATAAATGCTACACCATATAATGAAATTTTTTGAGAATTCTGTGTTTTCATACTTTTCTGTACTTTTTGCCATAAGTGAAGACAGACAGACAGGTGATACTTGACAGACAGACAGACAGACAGAGACAGATAGACAGACAGACAGACAGATAGATAGATAGATAGATAGATAGATAGATAGATAGATAGATAGATAGATAGATAGATAGATAGATAGATAGATAGATAGATAGATAGATAGATAGATAGATAGACATATTTTTTCATGTTTTTATTTTTAGCTACATCCTGTGAACTCACCTGATTTGTGGGCTGATCGTAGACATGTGAGCGAGGCGTTGAGCCGAGCACATTCTTCATCACTCGCTCCAAACTTCTGCAGCGCCTCACACACCTGCTCATCCGACATCTCCAACAGAGCCTCCAGAGTCAGCTCACCTGGAGAGATCTCCTACAATAAAGAGACACGTCTGAGATGTGCAAGCTGACCTAGACTGAAATATATTATTTGTATGTCATTCACTTGCACCCAATGAGATTTTTAAGATCAAGTGGATTTCGAATACAACTTGAATACAACACTACTGTTAAAAAGTTCAGGGGTCAGTTAGAAGTGTTTTTTTTTAAACAAAATAATTACTTTTATCAGCAAGGAAGCATTAAATTTATCACAATTGACAGTAAAGACATAATGTTACAAACCATTTCAATTTCAACTTTAAACTTATGAAAAAAAATCCTTAAACTGTCCCCAAAAGTAAGTTTCTTTTAGTCACATATACATAATTTATTCACATGCATACATGTTCCTCAAAATTCAGATAAGTTGGTATCAAAATGGCAAGCAGTGAAAATACTATATTTGCCCATTTAATTACTATGGGAAATTCAAAGTAAAATTGCATAAAAAAAATATTCAGAGTGCATTAATAGAATGAAAAATCACCAATAATTTATTCCTTTTTAAAATGTATCATGTTAAACAAATATATATTTTAATTCAAGTAAAACATTAAACAATGTTGTTTTATATCCTTTAAGTATGATTTGATCTGAACAAAGAAATCATTTGAAATAATACCCTACTTAAAAATAATATAAAATAACAGGGTTTACAAAACTAACCTACAGAATATAGGAAACTTATGACTGATGACAAAAGACTTGAGACTTAACTTGGACTTATAAAAATGTCTGCAACACATACAATTACAATAAATGT
This sequence comes from Carassius carassius, assembly GCF_963082965.1. Classification (NCBI taxonomy): domain Eukaryota; kingdom Metazoa; phylum Chordata; class Actinopteri; order Cypriniformes; family Cyprinidae; genus Carassius; species Carassius carassius. The sequence continues at coordinate 38,385,503 of NC_081758.1, read as the reverse complement.
ATTACAGGGACATATTAGACCAATAAAACATGCTTTTCTCAATGGTGACAGATTCAAAACTACAACCTTCACTTGCCATGCAAGATGTCTACTACATCACAATATTTAAATTTAAATTTACTATTTAGTGCGCAACAGTCCCTGTCTAATTTTTAATCTGTCTTCATTCAAAGAGTATTTTTCCCATTAATTTTTTCCAATGATAATTTTCAAAATGTCTTTAAGAGTTCTAAACCACAAACTAAACCAATAGGCTATGACTTGAATCACAATATTACCTTTAATTTGGAACAAACTGTATTTGAAAATCAGACAAAAAAGGCAAAGGTACAAGACTCTGTGCTTTACAGCTCTTACGATGTTTATGGTGATTATGTGCTTTTGTTGCTGAAGTTCATGGTGATTATGAGCTTTTGTGGCTGAGGTGTTTTTCCTGTTCCCATACTGTACTCCCAAAAGGAGCATAGTCTGGGTGTTGTTTTTTTTCTCTTCATTTCCCTAATGTTATGCTTTATTTCTTCCTCAATTCCCTGTCTTCCTGTCCTGTCTACCCCATTGTCATATTGTATGTATGTTGTGTATGTATGGACAGGTTGATGGCTAATTTCGCTGGTACTTGTGACTAGTGACAATAAAGGGCTACTACTACTACTACTACTACAACTACGAGGGAAGGCGCTACAATCCCATTAAGCACTGCAACTGACATATCGAATTAAAAACAAAGGAGAATTATACAAATATTGATTTAAAGATGCTTGTTATATAGAGAGAAAATAACTTGTTGAAATAATGCTGAAATAAAGCTGATGGCTTCAGCAAAAGCATATTCCATTGGTTAACTGCCATATGGACAAAATTAATAAGATTTTTTTTTTTTTTTTTTTTTTTTTAGGAACTGTTGTGTTGTTATAGTTGCAATTCCTTCTCCACATCAGCAGAGGGCTTCAGAACTTTGGACAGCGCCATCACTTCAGCACCAAGGACAGCGACACAGGAGGAAAAACCTCAAGGCCTTCGGAGTATCTGCTGTTCTAGATTATGTTTACAACCTTTTATGCCATAAGAAGGGAAATATTTCGAGATGTACTAAATGGGGAAGCTCAGAAGCAGCTACTTCCCACAAAATATCCTGATCCTACATAAGCTTGCTCTCACGAGCCAACTATAAACCAGTCACACATTTACATATAATTTTCAAATCTCTCCACACACGCACTTAAATCTGGATTTCACATCACTATGTTCACTTTAGTGTACAACTTCTAGATATTTATATATTGCATTTCATTTCTTTCTTATGTTTTCTGCCTTTCATTGCATAAACATTGCTTGTAAAACATTTTACTGCCATCCCATTTGAGCATGTAACTGGGACTGAACTCTAAAATTGGGTAATTTGTTCCTGTTTTCTAATCATATCCTCTTACCAATTTCAACTTGAAATCAAGCAAGCACTGACAATGAATCAATATGCTGTAATTAAACCAATACTAAGGCTTAGGGTTAGTAAAAAAATATGATACATTTAATATAAACAAATAAAAACATCAAACAGATGTAATTGTTTTTAGTAATAAAGCGGAGTAAAAATTTCAGCATTTAAGACAAGATTTAGCAACATTTTTTTATTCCATATTTTCACTTGCAGTATCAACACTTACTTTTCTTTTCTCTGCTTGATTGTTTGGATCTGGTTTGCAAATATTGCTAATAACAGAGATTACTGTTCTTACAGTATATTAAGATCCTTGCTTTAAATCATACATTACTGTGCACTTCCAAAAAATTAGAGACCAACTGAATTTATTTGCTTGCCAGATTTAGATGCATTTGGCACTTAATCATTCTGTACCTTGATAACAGATAGTATAGAAATTAATGTTTCTAACTGATTGGATTAACTGAAAACTTTCATTTTCCAAAGACATGAGCTGAGACCATCATTATTATAGCATCAAATAATCTACTATTATAGTTTTTGTCAATATTTGAATTACTTTATTTTTATATATTCTGTTATCATTTTAATTTTAGCTAATGTTTTCATAATATTATGTTATTGTCATTTTTATTTTTATTGTCATTAAAAATATATGTCTAAATTTTTTATTTTGGTTAATGTTTACTTCAAGCAAATGTTTTAATGGTTTTAGTTTTAGTTAACTATAATAACCCTGTTTGAGACAATAATACAATTCTAAAGATTTCATTAGTTATGTCAATCACAGGGCTGATTACCTTAAGCAAATGATTAGCAAATTTTTCACAATCAAATTTATGCATGATATTTCTTGAACTGGATCCATGAAGTCTGAACTTTTCTTGACAGGTGACTGTGATGGAGTTGGTCAATGAAATCATCTGTGGGGCGGGGTTTGTTTGTGCACGACTGGTTTAGGACACAACACACAGGATTGTACAAACCTCAATAACCTCCTTCCTCAGGTTAACAATGCGGAACCAGTGTCCCAGCTGCGGGAATCCATCCAACTCCACATTCCGCTCCTGTAAGGACACTTTACACTTGCAAGAGAGCTGCCGACTAAAATACGTCACCAGTTTACCCTGAAAAAAAAGAAAGAAAGAAAGAACTTTATGTAAACACTCATTAACCTATATGATTTATAAACATTTTTAATATGCAAATATACATTGAACAATTTACATCAGTTACATATGCAGAAATGTATCTTTAAATGCAATGTTTGGCATTTTTATCTGTCCTTCACGCCACTCAATATTTTATGCTCTCTTTGAACAGATTCACAGCATGTGGGAAAAACATGATTATTCTAAACTGGACAGGTTTCCCAAGAGTGATGTCATTGCAGTGTTTGTGCAGGGAAACGAGGAGGAATACGAAGGCAACATTTTAAGCTTTGTTACTGCCTCCATGAATAAACAACATACACAAAAGCTCACAGGAGACACTAGCTTATTTTCAACACTGAAAAGAATTTCGTACAGATTTTTTTTTTACTCTGAAAATACAATGAAATTTTAAAGTAGAAATACGGAAGTAGTATTGTTTTAGTTTTTTGTAGTTTTACCTACATCTTAAAAAAATTTTTTACAGTGTATAGCACTTTCCAATTTTCTCTCATGTACTGTATTTATGGTTTTAAAGACTTTAATATGGAACTATTCACAACTATTTGAGAGGCAACAAGCATAAATGAACTAAATGTGCATTTACATCAAGTAAATATTGCTAAAAAATAATACTTTGATGCGTTTTCTGTCATGATATATTCATGTTAAGATGAAACAAAGATCAGCAGGTGAGTTTTTTAGTTCAAATAGGTTTACACTGAAAATAAAAGGGTTTTGTGGTTCAGCTCCATTCCCAGCATGAACCAGGGCATGAATAATTAATATTGCTGCATTGTTGGACCATATACCAGTTTTGTTTACATAGTTGTTGGGGGTTTTGTTGTCAAATTTATAAATGTTAAACATTTTAAGGTTTTTCACAAACATTAAACATTTACTTACTGTGTAAATTGATTAACTGAACTTAAAAAGCCATACAGATGGTTTCCTTGAGTTGTATGAACACTTTTTTTTACAACATGCAGCAAAACAATGGATTTGTTGTGTCCTCATGGATTGTCCACAAGCAAGTCTGCACTATAAAATATAACATGTGGAATATCACACACTGGATGCCATCAAGATAAATGTTGACCTTTCAAGCCAATGAGTAAATAATCAGCTATTTGATTATATTGCATTTCAGCCTTATCAGTTTAATGAACACTGTCCATCTAAATCTTTAGTCAGTTCAGTTTCATTTTTGTTGAGTTGATCTCCCATGGCAACACAGTTTGATGAATATCACTGTATGAAAACAAAACATATTGTCTGTGGGTAGCTGAAATAATCAAAGATTAAAGCCTAGAGACGTTCCTTTTAATGTACATTTTCACTCAAAGTTCTCAATTCACTGCCTGAACTAAACACCCTTTCTGAACTGAGATGGACTGACCCAAATCCTTGTCATTTTTGCTTGTTATTTTGGACTGGCTGCAGGTATATTCTGAACAAAACAGATTCATTCTTTAACCCAAGAAATCCCTAACTTTTTGTCAGCTGAACCCTAACAATTAACTCCGTTTTAAATAAATATTTCAATCATTTAACAACACACTGACATTTTAACAGTTAAGCGTCACATGACATGCAGGTAAACAATAAAATATTTAATTAATTTAATTTTTTATTTTTTATGATTCAAGATAATTTTTTTATATTGATTGATTGATTGATTGATTGATTGATTGATTGATTGATTGATTGAGATATCTGTCCATTATTTTACTTATTCTTTACTTATTTATATATATAAAAAAGGTAACTGTGACTTTTATCTTACACTTCTGATATTATTGGAACTGTGACATAAAAGGCACAACTACCTTTCTTTCTTTTTTATTCCGATGCAGTAATGGGCTTCTATACAGTAGATACGGTTTTGTTTATAACGTAATTTAAGCCAATGGCGATTTGTAAGCAAAGGACATGCTTGTTTTAAACCATTACCAATTAATATTATTAATACAACATCATAATTAATTATAATCCTTTATTAGAAAATACTACAGATTTCATCAGTATCTGATGTATTCAAAGGACATGCTTTGTCTAGACCACATAAAATGTCCTTGAATGAGTTTTTATTATTTTTGGTAAAAGCTCATATAGTTATTGAGGGATCACTGTATTGCTGCCATTACACTTTGAGCATCACAAGTGCCTGGTAAATTAAGGATGCTAATGTCCATCACCAGATAAACAAGCAAGAACCCCCTGATAATATCTAATGTTTGTAATTATTATTCCATCAACATGAACAAACAAAGTGCTTCATTTTGACATACTGACACTAGTGACAGCTGCAATCGACAGCCAATGGAAAACAGGTTTCCCGTCAAAAGAACAAAGTGCAAAAACACTAGAAAGCTTCTGAAAAGCAGACTGAGTAAAAAAAAATAAAAATAAAAGACTAAACACTATGCCAACATGAATGCAACAGCACATAATCATGATCAAAAGTATAACCTTACTCAAAACCTAAATTTATATAATCATCATACTATATCATAAATGAAAGACAAATAACTTACTATAGCCAGCTGAAAGTTAAGATATTGACAAGACAATGATGGTGGGTTAAGAAATAGGTGTCATACAGGCAACACATCAAGCCCATAAGCAGAATTATATTTTCTTGCATCTGCACAGACCCAGTGTAATGTAAAACAATTTTTGAAGCCTAAACATGCTGAAACACAAGTCAACAAACTGACATGATTGTAGTTGGATGTGGTTTAGTCTAAAATCCCCCACCCATTCAAACAGGACCAGAGCTACAGTACTGTATATCACAGGGAAGTTTTCACAAGGGTTATATCTCAGTAACCATTAGGTTTCGAGTTACAAGTCCAATTGCACAAGTGTGTTTTGTATGTTGGTTTTTAACACCTAGCTCAAACCTGGTGTTTTAAATGTGTAATCTTAATCTGTTTATTACAGAATCTATCTTTTAAAACAAGCCAAAACAATACAGATATTTTTCCTATGTTAGTCTATTTTTGCTGTGCAACTGTTTAATGGTTTACATAAATTAGAGAGTAAATCGTAGTCCGATTCCTGAATAAATGGCTCTTATGAGTCGGTACTTTGTCGCAAATCAAAAACATTTAGCGTGTGTAAAGTAATTTGATTCCTGAGCAAATTACTCATATGAATCGGTTCTTTTTAGACTCTTTTTAGCAAAAGAAACACTTTTGGATAAATAGATCCTGAATGAATCTGACTCAGTATTATATCACACACATAGCTATATACTGTATATATATATATATATCTGTTCTGTTGAAATCTGAAATCTCATCACTTGGCAACAAGCTGTTCAAGACAGAAAGCAAATGCTGTGAAAATTCAACAAAAGTAGCTCGAATCGAATCAGTCCATTTAGAATAATCGGAATCGGTTCCTAAATTTGAGACACATAACTTAAGGGGGAGAAAAATATTTAAACACTTCCCGTTTTCCCTTAAGTAATTGCCCTAATTTTTAATAAGCATTATATGCCACCCTGAACTAGCTATCGCTTCTTTGAAAAAAAAAACACTACAGTAGCTACTATAGCTAACACAAAATACTGCCATCATATTAAAATAGAAAAAATATCTGGGACAGTACCTCTGGTTACATAACACAATTTAAAATAATCTCGTGTTTATATTGTACGAACGACCGTTTTAATGACGAGGAAGATTTAAAAACGAGGATGTAAATTAATGTCAACAACAGGCCCCTTTCGCTGTCCATGTCAGCAGCGCGAGCGCACGAGCCACCTTCTTCACCACCTGCAGAATGCGCAAGCTCGCGCCTCTCACTGCAGCGCGAGCTTCTTCGATTATTACGCCAATACAGTCAATCCCCGAGATGCAACTTTAACTGAATTCACATCAAAGATGCAGGATTATTTAATGTGTATGCACGCGCGGACGCATCCACTCTCTTGACATTTGTAGAAATGCTGGGGTGCAACATTCACATTTGGGCTCAGGCAAATGGATGCTTGCTTACCTCCAGCGTTCGGATTTCTTTTTGTGTCAAGTCGTTGGATGTGGCACATTTGGTCCTCAGACCTTCCAAGCTGGAGATACTAATGTCTATCATGTTTTGCACCAGTTCGCACTGCTGCAAGGCTTTTTGCAAACTCAGATGATGCTCGTCGCTTTTGGTCATATTCTCCTCGTCCATAATTTGTGAGCAGTGGTCCGTCTCTTAAGCGCAGGCTACTTTTTTCGCTCAATCAGATTAGAAAACACTTTGATAGTGCGTTCATGAAATTATGGTTTGTGATCATGAAAAACTAGAGTCTACTTGTAAGGCGATTCCATTGCTGATATCCTGATATCCTGACGGAGTTGTCATCAGGGTTGCACAGTTTATGTTTGATGCCCCGGCTTGACTCTACCATAATACACAGATATTGAAGGAAGGAAGGAAAAATCAGATCCTCGCTGCGGTAGCATCAGCTAGATCCATTGCGCGCGTGTGAAATACAACACGAATTTAGACATCTTTGTCATAGATGATAAAGGAGAACGTTAGGTGTTATATCTTAAAGATAACGTCTGATTTGACAGCACGTATTCCCCCTCTGGACCATCATCAGCTGCATCCCTGCGCTCCCCCATCACACCGACATGTTCGCGTCAATCAAATTCACAGCAACAGCATCAGCATCGCATCGCCGACACAAGCAGGGGAGAGAGTTCTCGCGAGATAAGCATCAATGCAGTGAGCTCACTGTTTGAACTCGGACAACCTTTTTTGTAATCAAACCACTGTTTTAAATGCTCATGTTCTATATAAATAATAAAAAAAAGTAGTTGAACTGCCTCTCAAATGGAAGTTGCCCCACTGCATTTCTAAGTGTAGCCTACTATAAAACTGACATGCATCATCTTCACCTATCAATGTCAGAATTTACAACAATATAAACTGCAGGTCAGGTGAATCCATTTAAAATAATAATAATAGTAGTATGACTGAATATGGTTTTAGTTTGCACTGGTCTAACAGCCACAGACCAACCTAGTAGACAAGCCAAGACCAGCAAACCAACTGAGGCTGGATGAAGCTTCTTTTTTTTTTTTTTTTTTTTTTATTATTATTATTTTATTTTTATTTATTTTTTACAGGGAAATTTACTTGCCCAAAATCTTAAGCAAACATGGCTTTACAACAACCATCTTAAAAAAACAAAATGTTAAATGGTTTAATTATTTATTATTATAATGAATTATTTATTTTTACTCAATTATTATTTATTAATTATTAAATAGTTTTATTATTTAAAGCAACTGAAACGCATACATACACACACACACACATATATATATATATATATATATATATATATATATATATATATATATATATATATATATATATATATATATATATATATATATATACAGTATATATGTATATACAGTATATATGTATATACAGTATGTATGTGTGTGTATAAACACATAATACATACTTTATTATAAAGAAAAACTAACTATTTATTTATATCATTACTATTTAAACCTCTATGGTTTTATATTTAACTTTAATTTCCACTGCAGACCTGTATAATTTAATACTATGGCTGGAACGACAACAAACAAATGTTGACTCGAATAACCTGCACTTAATAAAAATCACCACTGTCAAAGCTTTTTGTGCTGGACACTTAAATACTTACAGTAATTGCTCCGATATCGTTTTGTGGAATACATTTGCTTTTTGATGAATACATAATTTTTAAACAAGATACTTTGGAGGGCACCAAGCGTATCGTAGACACAGCAAATCGTGACTATGACTTTTAAACTCTTATTATGAAATCATAGCAAGACAGTTCCTTTTTAAGCCCGCCTTCGTTAAAAGCGCGCTTCTGATTGGTCGAGAATCTGTCAGCTAAATGAGCAAACGAAGTTCGAGGAAGGAAATCTCTGTGCAGTCAGAAAAACGCGCCAAACACATCGCGGGCTTGATTAACCAAAATATTAGAGAATGGCATCAACAAGTAAAACACAAGCTCAGACGAGAAATTTACCATGGTAATTATGATCTTGTGTTCTTAAGCGATAGTTAAAAGGTGTTTATGTTACATTGTTTAGCTGACGTGCAACATTGCACAAGTTTGCTTTGTTTATATTTGAATTGCGCTTACTGTCCACATTTGTCCGTGTGAATTTATGAATATTACACCACTATGGACTGTAGTTGAGCTCGTCATGTAGTGTGTATGATATATATATATATATGTAAAATAATAACGTATCAGACATGTATTATTATTATTATAACAGCTGACGTTTCATTTTGATGGAGAAAAGCGTTGACAACTCGAGTTAATCAGACAATTCACTGCAAAATAGTCCTTATTAAAGCACAACTCTTTAATAATACTATTTACTTGGGATGATAGTGATTGCCATTATAGTGATACCATTATGTTAATATGGATAATTAAAAAAAATGTAAGAACGTTTATTAGAGTTGCTGTCGCTCCATTAGACTTAAACAGTATGTTGATCAAAAACAGTTTTTTAAAAATATTATTTATTGATTTTCAGGGTTGAAAAGTACAGGCCACAGAAATTAGATGACCTCATCTCACATCAAGACATCCTGAGCACAAGTAAGCAATGAAATGGACAGATTATAAATCGTACTTTTCCATTATCATTATTTATCGATTAAGATTTGCACTGTAATACTGATTTACAGAAGTGTCCTTAAAGGAATCGTTTACCCAAAATGAAAATTCAGTTGCATCAATGTTAAATTTCAGTTTGGTATGACTTCAGAAGACTTTTTAAAGCTTAAAAGCTCAATTCTTTGAAAAATATTGTGTAAATGACTAGTATATTCTTGAAATTTCAATAGTCTACTCCCTTCTTCTTCCACAGTCCAGAAGTTCATCAGTGAAGACCGATTGCCTCATCTGCTCTTCTATGGACCTCCAGGAACAGGAAAGACCTCTACTATACTAGCGTGTGCTAAACAGCTGTACAAAGATAAAGAGTTCAACTCCATGGTCCTTGAGGTACTGTAGAAGTTTGTCTGCAGATGTTTTCCAGAAGCCTGTGTTTGGAGAATTTTTCCCCATGCCAGAAAATATGTGGTCATCCATTTAAAAGAATTGTTCACCCAAAAATGAAAATTAGCAGAAAGTTTACTTGCCCTCTAAGCCATGCAAGATGGTCAGTTTGTTTCTTCGTCAGAATCGATGTGGAGAAATGTAGCATTCTACTCTCAGTGAATGGGTGCCATCAAAAAGAGAGTACAAACAGATGATAAAACATCACAATAATCCGCACGACTCCAGTTCATCAGTTAGCGTTTTGTGTAGCTTTTAACATCACGTTTGTAATTAACAAACTTGAAGAAGTTTTTAACTTCAAACCATTGCTTCTGGCTAAAATAGGGTCCTCTGTCTATAATATTGCTTCCAGTGAATAAAAAAACTGTTCGACATCTTGGATGGTCTGAGTGGGAGTACATTTTCAGTACATTTTTATTTCTGGGTGAACTATTTCTCTAAAAAAAAAAAGAGTTGAAATAGGTCTGATGTTAGTTTTGTCAGATGTTTTTTGAGTCTATTTATATCTCAGCTTCTTTGTTTTTTATTAACAAATTAAGCTTTAATGTACTTGTTGCAAACCTTCTAAATGTTTTTTGTTGTTGTTGTTGTTGTGGTGATGGTATATTTGACTTCATCAGCTCAATGCGTCAGATGACCGTGGCATAGATGTGGTGAGGGGCCCGATCCTCAGCTTTGCCAGCACACGAACCATCTTTAAGTAAGAGCAGTACTCGCCCTTATATCCCATTCATGAACAATTTGTATGGTATAATATCTGTGAAGTGAAGTGAAAGTGACATACGGCCAAGTATGGTGACCACTGTTGGGAACGTTACTTTAAAGAAGTAATTAGTTATAGTTACTCACTACTTGTTCCAAAAGTAACTGAGTTAGTAACTAAATTACTCTATAATAAAAGTAACTTGTTACCAGGGAAAGTAACTATTTGCGTTACTGTAAAAAAAAAAAGTTACTATATGTCAAATAATTTTTTTTTTTTTTTTTTTGGAGCAGTTTTCACAAGTCAGTTAAAATGAGTAGAACAGACAGGTCTTCGTACATAACTTTCAATATTTATTGCACTTCAACAGACAGCAAGAGTTTTATCCTTTACTTCCAAGTATTATCTTTGTAAGAAAAGTGTTTTTGGCCACTAGCTTTGTAGATGCGTGTTTCACATATTACATGTACACATTATATGCACGTTCTTGCCTTTGACCACAATGAATTTGAATTAGTGCTTATATCTCCACCTTGAAAATGGCAACTTTTCATCGGATTGCTCCTGACTCGCCATCTCTGCTGCTGCTGCGAATCTCACGTGCGTGCGTGTGTATTTGACGCCGCTGGCGTAAAAACACTGGCTCTGATTGGCTACCATGAAACACATGACCCTGCCTTAGCCAATCATAATCGCTTATCTCGTTATTAACCCACCTCCTCACTCACTGTGTGCGCCAGGGGTGCGTTCGGATTACATAGTTTATTAAATCAATGCATAGTAACGCACCGCATTTAACATCCAGTAATGTTAACGGCATTATAACGACAGGAAAAGTAATTAGTTAGATTACCCCATTACTGAAAAAATAACGTCGTTTAAAGCTCTGCATTTCAGCCCGAGCCCGACGGGCCCCAACTTATTTATGCCCCTAGGGCCGGGCTTCAGGCCAATTTTCACGTTATAGCTCACATGCGGGCCGGGCCTCGGGCCTTTTTTGGGTTATCCTTCTATTTATATTTTTAGACATTAATAAAAAAAAATTAAAAAAAAAGAGAAGTTGACGTCGACGATAGAAAAACAAACATAGACATTTTATAACCTTATAACTTTCATAATCTGATAATTCAACCAGTTATAATTAATTATACTGACATGACAGTCTCATGCACGCTTTTCCGTCAGCGCGACCCATGATTATACTTCACTTATATCCACTTATTGTTGTAGTAGCTATTATAGGCCTCTAAATTAATGTATTAATCATAGCCTAGTTGGCCAACTAATAAGTATAAAATGATGATTCATGCAGCGGCGAGCATTTCTGTGTCTGCACCTGTTGCTGCGGGCCACGCAGCAAAGAAGAGAGCGCTAGCCGATTTGAAAACATTGTGGAGCAGGACGAGGAGGCCACGATGAAGTACAGCAATACATGCGCCTCAATCACAACATGGAAGGTGATGGACGAGATGTGCTGCTATGGTGGAAACAGCACGAGACCCTGCTACCGCAACTGTCAAGACTGGCTCGCTCTGTGTTTAGTGTCCCGCCACCAGCAGCAGTGAACGTGTCTTCAGCGCAGCGGGAAGAGTGATAGAAGAGAGGAGGACTGGGTTAAAACCTTCCACTCTGGATGCTATTCTTTTTCTCCACGATGCTCTGTAAGAGACTGTTCTAACTTTTCATTTGACTGGACTTTATTTTCGTTTAACTGTTGGAAACTAATGGAAAAAAGAATGGACATGTTCTGTGGTGCATTTTTGAGGTAAAATAACCTGCAAGTTTGTTTTTAATTAATTTAATTTGTTTAGATTGTAGGCTATTTCTCATTTCGTTTGGGAGCGCTGTTGCGAGCCTGCCTCAGTATTTCAATTTTTTTTATTTTACTCACTGTGGTTTAATAAATAAACATAGGCTATATTAAACTAACTGTCTGTGTGATATGCTTGAAGTGTTTTATATCTATGGATTTTATTGTAGCCAAGTAAAGTATTAGCGTTCATTTGAGAGGCTTAATTGATTAAATATGTTTTAGGCTACTCGCTGTTGGCTCGGCTGATTAACGTTAATCGTCATTTAAAAAAAATGCTACAAACATTTTTCTAAATTAACTTGATAAAGAAATGAAAAGAAACATAACACAAAACTGACCCTTTTTTAATTGTTGCAAATAGGGCAGGCTTCTGCTGTGTAATAAAATAAATAAATAAAAACACGGGCTCGTGTCGGACTCTGGCTGATAATTCTGATGAGCTGTCGGACACGGGTCGGGCTAGGGCCTGAGCATCTCTCGTGCAGGGCTCTAACGTCGTTACCTAACGCCGTTCTTTTAAACTGCGTTATTCCAAACACTGCATCCGTGCTCTGCTTTTAACCCATCCAAAGTGCACACACACAGCAGTGAACACACACCATGAACACACACCCAGAGCAGTGGGCAGCCATTTATGCTGCGGCGCCCGGGGAGCAGTTGGGGATTCAGTGCTTTGCTCAAAGTCTTGGTATTGAGGGTGGAGAGAGCACTGTACATGCACTCCCCCCACCTACAATTCCTGCCGGCCCCAGACTCGAACTCACAACCCTTCGATTGCGAGTCCGACTCACTAACCATTAGGCCACGATATTGCTGCAATGATGCATCGACGTCATCGATTACATCGACTACAAAAATACGTCAACGTGTGTGAAATGCGTCGACGCGTCACAGTGTTTACATTTCACGTAATGGCGGCTTCTGCTCCTGGGAATGGAGAAAGTTGCATTCTATCACATAAACAGAGACCACTGTTATCAAAAGTATGGGAATACTTCAAACAGAGGCCAAATAAAATGGTCCTTTGTTCCATTTGCAAAACCGATATGGTGCACGACGGCAGCATAACTGCGATGCACGAGCACCTCAGAAGAAAACATTCTGGCGCTCTCCAGTGTTACGGTTTAACTGGTTACCGTGTTATCCTGGTTCAGGTCTCCGCTGCAGATGTGATGGAACGACCGTAAGTAGGATAAAAAAATAAAATAAAAGTCTGTGTTGGTGCGGGTTTCGAACATGCGTTAAAAGACAGCGCGCCGCGAGACAACAGTCACAAACCACCGAGCTACTGATCTACACCTAATCAGCTCCAGATCTCTGGATTCAAGACAGGACTCTTTTAATCAAGGAAATGTGATCGTGTTAACTTGTAACCTGTGTTTACCTATTATGAAAATAAAACATAGTAGAACCCTGACTACATTTTACGGTTTGTGTTGCTAAAGAACATTTCATGACGTCTCAGACAACTGTCAATTTGTGGCTACTGTGGTTTAATTATAAACGCTATCGTTAACTCATATTTACCATAGTAAAATAATTTTCTTTGCCTCTTTATTTTTGTATACTGTAAAAACTTGAAGTATTTTTGGGAGAGAAAAATGAATAAAGGTTGAAATATTATATTAGAAGTTGTACTTAATATATATATTTTTTTTTTATTTATCCAAAGGATTAATTAGCTAATCAAAAAAAGAACATAAGATTAATAATTTATTTTAATAAAAATAATCGTTAGATTAGTCGACAGAAAAAATAATCTTTAGTTGCAGCTCTAGGCCACGACTTCCCATCTGTTCTCACATACAGCAACATATTACAGGTGTTTAAGAATTTCATTTCCATGTAGCAACTATTGAATGACATCTGCTCTTTAGGCTTTTATTGCATTAAAATATTTACTGTTGTTGTAAAATAATTTTCCTTTCTCTATGTTTGCCTCTTGTAGGAAAGGCTGTAAGTTGGTGATCCTGGACGAGGCGGATGCTATGACCCAGGATGCACAGAATGCTTTAAGGAGAGGTAGTGTACCATCTGCCCCTCCATCAGATCACCTGCTGAGCCCCCAAATGGCCTGATGGTAGAAGAATAGGGTTCTGCCATTTCAGTGCCCACAGTGAGACGTGAATGAGAGCTCTGTGATTATGATAGGGAAAATATTTAAAGAGTCTGATTTTATATTTTTTTTTTTAAAAAATTCTTTAATATAGATTTTAAAATGTAAAAATGTCTATTTTCATTTTTTCTTTTTTTCTTTTTTTTTAATTTTTTTATATTCTTCATTTCAAATATTTGTATTATTAAAGTAATAATTATTATATTTTGAGACATGAATAAGCATTGTGATTGGAATAAAATATTTAACGAGTTTAAATAACTATTTAGTAGATTATCTAGTTTCTATTTTTAATTATTGCTATTTCATATCTTTTAGTATTTTCATTATTTTGTATTATATTTTGACACATGAAGGAGAGCATTGTGATTGGGAAAATATTTGTAAAATATTTAGGATAATTAATATCACAAAAATGTAAAGTGTAAGAATGTTTGTCCTGGATATCATAGATAAAGATCAAATCTTTATTATTATTGTTAAATGTGTTTTACATTATTCTTACTTTTAAAATCTCCTTTTGAAGATTTTTTTATGCAGACTTCATTAAGCCACGTCTGATTTTTAATTTTTTTTCCCTCTCTCTCTTTCTGTCAGTCATTGAGAAGTTCACAGAGAACACCCGTTTCTGTCTGATCTGTAACTACCTTTCAAAGATCATACCTGCGCTGCAGTCTCGATGCACACGGTTTCGTTTCGGCCCCCTGTCTCAGAGCCAGATGATTCCCAGACTAGAGCATGTGATACAGCAAGAGAGGTGAGACTCTCATCACAGCCAATCCAGGTCAAGTGGATGTTATTTCTGAATTAAATTAATGTTGAATTTATTGCAATCTGAAAGAAATCCATACCACTCCATTTTTATATATTTTTTTTTTCCAGGAATACATTTTTTTTTAAATATTTTTTATGTAGAGGCAAGACATCTTTTGTGCCAGTTGAAGATAGAGCAACATTGAAATGACAGTATTTTGAAATGAATGTTTGGATCATATCTAAAGTGAGTCATCAGAGGGATCCACTCAAAAGCCCCTGAACACAAAAGACCCTGGCTGGAGTGACCCAGCCTATTTGATTAAAAAACCCTTCACACAAACACACATTTGATATGGGCTCTGGCACAGGACACAACTTTGAGCAAATAAAACCAAACATTGCATTTCCCCAGCATAGATTCATAAATATTTCCAAATCTGTTTTTCACTGAAAGCATTGACATCACACCAGATGGCATGAAGGCCATTGTGACCCTCTCAACAGGAGACATGAGGCGATCATTAAACATTTTACAGGTGTGTGTATCAAAGTGATGTTTTGTGGTTTGCTTATTATGGTATTTTTATTTATTATTGTTATTATTGCTGCTGGTAAGAAAAATATGAATGAGAGAAATCTGTAATGTGTGTTCTCCTGTACAGAGCACCCATATGGCCTATGGGAAGGTGACGGAGGAGACAGTGTACACATGTACTGGACATCCTCTTAGATCAGACATCGCCAACATACTGGACTGGGCTCTTAATAAAGACTTCACCACTGCATATAACCGTATCCTTACTACTATAATATTCGGTTAGTTATCCAAGCTTTACAGCTCATAATAGCACACAACCTTTTTGTTGTTGTTGTTTTTTTATAAGAAACGGGATCAAAGTCTATCTTTTTTTTTTTTTTTTGTCCATATCAGGAAAAAGAGATTATGCTCAATGTATTGTAATCTTACATTTGTTATACATGTAATATTGTGACTATGTAAAATCAAACATAACTTCTTTTTTTTTAATAATTATCACTTTAGGAAAAGAAATAAAAAATAGTATGTGTGTATATATATATATATATATATATATATATATATATATATATATATATATATTCTAATGTGCTATTTGTATAAAATGCATAATCATCATAGACGTATTTTTAATATTCATAATAAAAAATTAAAAAAAAACATTTTATTAATGATATTTAACTGGTTATTTGTGTTGTAAGTTGCTAATATTAGTTTATGAAGTCCTTATCTGGGTTCAACAGAAATTCTGCAGCTCAAAACTCTCAAAGGTCTGGCACTTCATGACATCTTAACTGAAGTCCATCTTCTCATTCACCGTGGTAAGACTACACTTTTAATTCAGCATGCATGGCTCTATAATAAACTCCTCTTCAAAATAACCAAAGCAGTGTAGGGTCTAGTTGAGGCCTGGAACGCCACACACAATCTATCACAACATTGATATAAGCTGTGTCTCATTTAGAAGGCCACGTCCTCCGGAGGTCGCATCCTCTGGAGGTCGAATCCTCTCTAGGATGCGTATACGGAGTGTCCTTAACCCTGGGATTAAACGAGATGGCCTTCGTAGGATGGAAGGAAAAGGAAACGGGAAGTATCATGTTGCTATGCCAACACATAGCTCGTTGCGCTCTCACACTTGTTAAAGAAAAAAATATTAGGAAAATAATTTCTAAATTTGGAAAGTAATTTGAAAAAAAAAAAGTTTTTACTTGTTTTATTTTATTCAATGTTTGAGGAGCTAAACACTTGTAATCATGTTGACCACACTTGTAATTACATTTTTAAAAAATGAAGAACTTTAAAATACTTACATTTAAACACCACATCTCTGCTTGTGTGTAGATCTGCTGCCGCCGCCATTTTTTCAAATAAACAACGGTTATTTATGGCGACGCAAAGAATTGTGGGTTATCTGTAGCAGCGAAGGATACACCTCATGTATCCTTCGAATTCCTGTGGAAAAAGGTCGCATTCGAAGGTCGCATTCGGAGTGTGCTACTTGCTTTTCTGAAATGAGACAACCTCGATGACGTATGCAGCCTATGAATGCAACCTTCGGAGGGTGCAGCCTTCTAAATGAGACACAGCCATAGTGATGAGCTACATGTTATCCCTGCCCTTGTTACCATGGAGATCCTTTTGTGGTTGTCATGGAAACCGGTTGTTCTTGTTTTTAAAGGATGCCTGTCAGAAGTAGCAGAGTGTAGCATGCTTCACACGCACATATGAGAAAAAGCACTAAATATTACACTATTTTCAGAAACCAGACTGCAATAATGCGAAATATCATGGCGAAAATCTCACACAGCATGCCAGGTTTTCTGTGGGGTTATTTCATGTTTTAAAATAACAAAAAAAAAAAGATGTTTAGATCATTTTTAATCTGATTTATTGGTCACACAATCAAAGTGTTGTTTGAGCTCAGTTAGGTGGGCTCAGTTTGCTCTAATGATTCGTGTCTCTATTTCAGTGGACTTCCCACCCTCCATCCGCATGGGCTTGCTTATAAAACTTGCAGATATTGAGTGAGTACATTCATTAAGTCAAGTTATTTATTAAATCAGTATAGAAGTGTTTACACTGTTCTATTAATGACTGTTTGATTACTGAAATATGAATGAAGCAGACAGCACCATTCATATTAACTCAACTCAGATTCACCTGATTAATCTAAATATGCATTGGTCATGAGAATAACTATAAATATTATACAACATATACAATCAAATTAATACTTTAATTCTGCAAGGATGCATTAAATTGGTCAAAAGTGACAGCAAAGACATTTACAACATTTCTCTTTTAAATAAATGCTGTTGTTTTGAACTTTCTACTCAAAGAATCCTTAATGTATCACGTTTGCTCAAAAATATTAAGCAGCACAACTGTTTTCAACATTGGTAGTAATAAGCAATGTTTCTTGAGCAGCAAATCAGCGTATTAGAATGATTTCTGAAAGATCATGTGACACTGAAGACTGGAGTAACAATGCTGAAAATTCAGCTTTACGTCACAATAAATTACATTTTAAAATATATTTGAAAAAAATACCATATTAAAACAATTATTTTCAATTGTATATTTCACAATATTGCTGTTTTTACTGTATTTTTTTATCAAATGATTGCAGCCTTGGTGAGAATAAGAGACTTTTAAATACCATTAAAAATCATACCAACCCCAAACCTTTAAACGGTAGATTGTTTATTATTATATACTTGAGTGAGCTTCTTCAACTTCTGTTCTTTGCTTTTTAACCATAAGATATCGTCTGGCCTCCGGAACCAATGAGAAGATCCAGCTGAGCTCAATGGTTGCAGCTTTCCAGGCTGTTAGAGACATCGTAGTCAGCGATGGATAGATCATCGGTTCACACTTTGAAAGGGTTATGTAACATAGATCCATGATGTCATGAGAGGAAGTTGTTTACTTCTTCATATTGTTCTGACAAAAAAAAACCTATGCGCAGAACCCTTTAATATTTTTTAAATGTTTCTTTTTGTGCTTGAAATAAAGCTTGTCTCAGTACTTTGTAAAACAAATTCTACATTAAAGTAGTTATGTAAATAAATATTTCAAATATAGTGTTGTAATTTAATGTCTTTGTTTTGGAAGCTCAACCGTCTGGGGAAATTAGGCATCTTAGAAATTATGCAACATTTACTTGACCCAAAAACATTACTTATTTATTTTCATCTGCAGTGTTCTTCACAATATACAATCTTTTGCTTTGGAACATCCCTGTAAGTAAGGTATTCCAGAACTTCTTTCGGCAAGGGAAGAGCCTCCACCTGATAGGTTGAAATGGAGAATCTCACGGCAATCCGGCACAGATGCTTAAGGCTCGGAACGAGATGAGGAACTCTCCAGAATTTTACATGTCCATCTCTGCAACTACAATCAAACATAAAGAAGTTCTTAATATCTTTTACAGTATACAAGCAGAAAAAAATTCCAAACTGAACATAATATATAATGTTCCAACAAAATTATGTGACTTGCTATACCCTGTAGCGATGACGCCCCCATGTGGATGGAAAGCACAGCACACGCCACTGGCTCGGTTGTGATCAGTGTCTGCGACTACTTTATCTTGTTCCATATCCCAGATCCGTAGCGCCCTGCAACACAGTGCAGTGTCATCAATAACAACAGAGAAAGGTGTGAGGTCACAAGTGTGACGTCCGGTCATGTAGCTCTGAGGATCTCTAATCTCAGATGGATGGTTCACTGCTCACCTGTAGTCTTTGAAAGCCAGCAGCAGACCAACCGGAGAGAAGCTAAGAGATGTCAGTAGATTGTCACCTCTATAAGAGCACAGCTCACAGTCTCTGGAAAGAGAAGCTAGTATTCTTACAACAATTTGTAACCCATTCACTGCAGACAATCCATTGGTGAGCAAGTGATGTAAAGCTAATTTCTCTAATCTGTTTTGATGAAGAAAAAAACTCATCTACATCCTAAATGGCCTGATGGTGAGTACATCTTCAGAAGTTTTCATCTTAAGTGAATTATTCCTTTAACCAAATTAGTTAGAAAATTTAACAATTTATGTATACATTTATAAACGCATCAAAGATTCAGCATTTAATGTAAAAGTCTGCCCCAAAAATTACATTTTGTCATCAAAAATATATTTTCTTTATTCTGTGGAGCACAAAAGATGGACTTTTTGTCCCAAAAACGAAATGGCTTTGTTTAAAAAAAAAACTGATATGAGAAAGGAACAACTTAGTTGGCTAACATACTCTACTCTAGTCAGGAGATCAGCTGTATAGGGGTCCCACAGGTCCAGCCACCAGCCTGTGGTCGAGTGATACGAAGCGTTCGCGAGCAACGCTCCGTCCTGGGAAAAGTCACATGATGTCATGGTGCGTTCGTGTTCGTATGTAAGGTGTCTCATGAAGGTGTAGGACCGCAAGCTCCACAAATACACCTTCTGTTGGGAAGAAGACATTCAGACAATATAACACAGTGTTATTACATGATATCCTGTTCCTGTTGCAGAGAGCAAAAGTCTCTCTGATTATATTACTAAACCCTTTGTTACTACTAGAAGACATCCTAACGGAGAAGCCAAAGCTTCAGCACATTAACTACTAAACTGTTGAACAGTTTAGCTAATACTATTATTTATTATATGTATAAAAAAATACGCATTTGATACTTACTGAATAAAATTGTATTTGATATTTTGTTATTTAATGCAAACGCATATCGTTTTAATTGTCCAAATACTTCTGGAGCAACTGTAGCATTGTTGTCAATTGAAATAAAATGTATGTGTGTGTGTGTGTATAAATAGACTATATATACACACATATAAGAAACAACATGAGAAATGTTGCCTTGGCAACTAACTAAAATACAACAAAAAAAATTGGTTTTAAAATTACTAAAGCTAAAAAAAAATTGAAGCTATATTAAAACAAAACAACAACAAAATTACACAAAAACACATACCAAAATCAGTAAAATAACTGAAAATATAAAAACATATAAATATAAAAATGCAAGCTAATTCAAAACATTAAGCAGTATATAAATAATACTAAAAAGTGACAGTGACGTGACATACAGCTAAGTATGGTGACCCATACTCAGAGTTCGTGCTCTGCATTTAACCCGTCCAAAGTGCACACACACAGCGTGAACACACACCTGGAGCAGTGAATAAAGAGTAAAATAAGAAACTCACAGAGTCGAGGTTGCAAACAGAGGCGATCACACTGCTGTCAGGTGATATGGAACATCTGAAGACCCAGTAGTTTGGACCCCGCAGCACATGGGGACTGGCGCCTGCAAATATCAGCAATACAATCTTCATAAGTACAGAATTTAAGGTCCCATTTCATCCCATTGCAAAGATACGTTGCTTCCACATCAGATGCTCTGACCTTTCTTTGACAAGTCCCATATCCTTAAAGTTTTATCTCGGGAGGCCGATACAAGCGTGAGATTTCCATTTGGAGTGAAGACTAAATCCCTGACAGGAGCCTGATGTCCGGTTAGAGTAAACCGTAGATTTCCTGAAGACAGAACAGGGATTTACTAACATGTTTAATCTACTAATACTACATCTGTTTAACACCATGCTGTTAATATTTAGAGCAATCTAAGTTCTTGATGGTGAAACTGAGTCCAGAGTTTAATCTAACCGGTTGAGACGACCCACACTTGGATAATGCCGTTGTTCAGACCAATGGCCAGCAGTAGCTCATGATCATGTCTGTTCTGATGTGAAACATCCACTCGGGTAGACAGGCAGGGACCAAACGCCAGTGCCCACACTGTCTGCTTGCAGTTAAGTGTCTTCTCTTTACTGCATACAGCTTTGGCATTACTGTTAATACAGAGAAGAACAGAAGAATCTTCAGCTGTGCTCTACATCCAAGTATGAGATGGTACAGTAATGGTATCAAAAGATGATACTGTGAAATACAGTATACCATGGTACTGAATTAGTACATTAATTTACCATATGGTAAAGAATATAAGCTCAAAAAACATTGTAATACCATGGTACTTTTTTGGAAGGACTATAGTTACATGGAATCAGTCCTGTGGTACTTTTTATAAGGATTTTAGTAAAATAGTTTTGTCAATGAATTAATAAAATACTTTGATACTTATAAAATAGTATTTTAAATCAATCAAACAAAATGATATTTACATTATACCGTATAATTCTGTATATAAACATCAGGGTTATTTTAGTAGCATTGAGATTTTTTTATTTAATTAAATGTGGAATGAGTTTTTATTTTTCCATTTTCATTTTAATTAGTTAATTGTTACATAAGTTTACTGAGGTTTTAGGATTTTGTCTGAATAATAAAAATTATACTCAGCTGTTTTCAACATAATAATAATGTTTTTGAGAGGCAAATCAGCATATTAGAATGATTTCAGAAGGATCATGTGACACTGAAGGCTGAAGTAATGTATAATAATGTAATTTATTTATTTATTTATTTATAATGGTAAGCCAGCCAACAAGGACTGGTTTCAGCTGTGATATATATATATATATATATATATATATATATATATATATATATATATATATATATATATATATATATATATATATATATATATATTTATTTATTTTTATTTATTTATTTATTTTGACAGTTTTAAGGTTCTCCCA
Source organism: Carassius carassius (assembly GCF_963082965.1). NCBI lineage: Eukaryota > Metazoa > Chordata > Actinopteri > Cypriniformes > Cyprinidae > Carassius > Carassius carassius. Next base: position 38,363,237 of record NC_081758.1, on the reverse strand, counting down.
TAGCAGTTATTTATGGTGTTACATATAAGCCTATATTTATTAAACCATTGTGTTATGTTATGAATATAGACTCACTCTTCGGATGTCAGCGGCCAGGACAGGAGTTTGACGATGCCGTACCCCATCGACCAGGCAAAAGAAGACCCGTCCGGAGAGAAGCGGACGCTCCATGTCTCGCAGCCGGCGGAGCCGTACAGACGCGGGGGATGAGCGGGATTCAGCTCCGCGATCAAATCATGCGGTTCTGTCACAATTAAACAGACCTGTCATTTACAGAGACATACGCATATCCGGAACTACTCTTAGTCTACAAGTAAAGAAACGTATGTTCCTCTTACACCAAATGCATATGCTTATATATCATTTAAGGTATGTGAATCACCTTACCTTTGACAGTGAAACCTGGAAACGAGGAGCACATCTTGCCACTGAAATAATGTCACGTTACGCATCATTTCACCTCTCCTCTGCATTCATTTGACTAGGGGGTGTGGCCAGATGGGTAAACCACGTGACCCCGTCGTCGAGTGTGTATCGTTCTCAGTACAGTACATACTTGGGTGTGTCTATTGTATATTTACAGTGTTAAGGTGCGTTTTATACTATGTCCTTCACATCTCAGGTATCGTGATTTTACAGCTTTGAATAAATTATTCATTGTCATTTAAAGCCAGTTTACTCTAAGTAATGTTTTATATCTGGCCACTACTAACCTAAGCTTGGCCACCCAATATTTATACACAATGTTAGCATTTGTTGTTCTGCCTTAAATTTTAAGCTGTTTAATATATATATATATATCTATATACAGTACAGACCAAAAGTTTGGACACACCTTCTCATTCAAAGAGTTTTCTTTATTTCTTTATCATATGACTATGAAAATTGTAGATTCACACTGAAGGCATCAAAACTATGAATTAACACATGTGGAATTATATACATAACAAAAAAGTGTGAAACAACTGAAAATATGTCATAGTCTAGGTTCTTCAAAGTAGCCATCTTTTGCTTTGATTACTGCTTTGCACACTCTTGGCATTCTTTTGATGAGCTTCAAGAGGTAGTCACCTGAAATGGTCTTCCAACAGTCTTGAAGGAGTTCCCCGAGAGATGCTTAGCACTTGTTGGCCCTTTTGCCTTCTGTCTGCGGTCCAGCTCACCCCTAAACCATCTCGATTGGGTTCAGGTTCGGTGACTGTGGAGGCCAGGTCATCTGGCGCAGCACCCCATCACTCTCCTTCTTGGTCAAATAGCCCTTGATGCCTTCAGTGTGACTACAATTTTCATAGTCATGAAAATAAAGAAAACTCTTTGAATGAGAAGGTGTGTCCAAACTTTTGGTCTGTACTGTATATACCGTATTTTTCGGACTATAAGTCGCACCTGAGTATAAGTCAGATCAGTCCAAAAATACGCTGTGATGAGGAAAAATACATATATAAGTCGCACTGGACTATAAGTCACATTTATTTAGAACCAAGAACCAAGAGAAAACATTACCGTCTACAGCCACGAGAGGGCGCTCTATGTATTCAGTGTAGACTACAGCACTGAGCAGCATAGAGCGCCCTCTCGCGGCTGGAGACGGTCATGTTTTCTCTTGGTTCACTTCTTTCAGTTCATGTCAAATTAATTTTGATAAATAAGTCGCACCTCACTATAAGTCGCAGGACCAGCCAAACTATGAAAAAAAGTGTGACTTATAGTCCGGAAAATACGGTATATGTATGATCTCATTAATGTATAAAAATCTGAAAAGAAATCAATAGAGAAATGAGAATTTCAAAACATAAGTTAATAAAATGTCTGAATGTTTTACAGTAATGAGAATTAAAGTCATGAAAATGAATTAACAATGCAAAGAAATTGCCAGGCAACTGTCGTGACCATTTTCCATTTCAATTAAAGGTATGAAACATGACAAAAGTCTTTTGAATATCTTTTTTCCCGCAGGAAAAGGTCTACAGTACAATCACACAGTCATTCAGGGCAACAGCCCCACTCAACATTTATACCTTCATCAAAACCGAATGCTTTGATCTCATCAAATCATAATGCATATTGAACATATATGTCCATTTAAGGTGCCTAACTATGTCCTCCAGATGCATTACTAAAAATTTAATGCAAATCATTTTCTAAGGAGCCAGGACGTCTAAGAAACTAAAATAACATTTCTGTCGCACACACTTGTCTTGCACACATATACAAATAGATTTCCTGTTATCTTTCAGCTCATCAAAAACTCAAGCATACTGAAGAACTCAGAGACAGTCTAAAGAACACTCTAGTACAGTGAAGCAAATAATATTCATATTTCAGATAGAAATAAAATTTCTTCCACAGCACAAAATAGGCTTCCCTTAAGTTTATTATTATTGTTTTGCCAAGAAATATGAGCCAGACATATTTTGTCGAGATTCACCCATACATTTTTACATAAAGTATTATTCAAACCAGTTCAAGTAACAATAACATTTCATAACACAGTATGGAGTAGTAAAAGTTTGAATTGAACGATGTGAGGCCAGTTCAGTATATTAAAATCTAATACTGAAAATAAAAACGGGGCCTCTCTAAAATAAGTTTAAGATCTTTCCACTTGAAATATTATAAAAGGATAATATCACACAAAAAACAAACAAACAAATATATTAGCAGAGCTGACACAAAGAATTAATTTTCTGTACATTTAAAGTGTTAACTAACTGTCTGCTGACTGTTGTACTGGTTCTGTTTGTGTTTGTTGTCCGGTACTGTCTGCATTATCTTCATGATCACCTGTAAAATATACACACATGCATTTTAGAAAATCACTCATATTTCCAGCTTTTTCAAATGAATAAATAAATAGTCATTTCTCAAACTTGCCTTACTTATATTTGCTCAAGTCTTTAATTTCTTCATTATGTAACATTCCCCAGTTCCCAATTCTTTCAAAAGAAACTACTTTTGAAATTATAACACAAACCTCTAAACAATATTCGGGAAACCGTTAACTTACTGGATGGTATTCTGTGAATCTCTACGAGTGTGGTTGCATGGCCGTTTGTCGGCGGAGGGAGTTGTGGAACAGTTTCATGGACAATTTCCTCTTCATCTGAGTCCACCAAACTCAGTACATCCCATCTGTCATTGTCTAAATGACTAGAAAGAAAATGTTACAATGCCTCAGCTTTACACATTCTTACAATAAACTTTGATTTTGTAATAATGCTGACCTATGATTATTAATGAGCTGTAATGTTTTGCGGTCATACTTACCTAAATCCTAAACCTGAAAAATAAAAAAATAAACATTTATACGAAGAATCTTTAGAAAAAGAGTTTTATTTAGCAACTCAACATATTTTTAAGTATGCAAAACTACTTACCAATACAAATTCTATCCCGCTTTGAATATACCGTCACACCAACAGTAACTCCAATTATCATTATCAAAATGGAAACAAAGACACCAACTACGACCCCTCCATTACCTGCAGAGGCTGAGAACAAATATTAAACAGTTATACGCAGTCTGGAACTACTTTTATTACAAAGGGAAGTTCATGTGGAGAATGTTGTGTAATACTTCTGCAAAGGGAAAGGTATTACAGAGCTTCTTTTCTGATCACATTCATGCCTAGATGTCATAGCGTTAGCATTACTAGAATTTGAAGTATCTCCAGATCTGACCTCTGATATATTTTTTAAAACATCCTCAAACAACTGAAACCATAAGATTTTAGTGTGTGAATCTTACAAATCCTGTCAAGAACATGTCCAAAATCAAAAGAAGAAAATATTTTGCTTATACAAAAAAAGCCCGTTGTAAGGACTATTAAGATGCAACATAACATTACTTTTATGACAGTTTTCCCATAATGCAAATTTGATAATGTTCATATTTGTAAGGCAAAGAATAATTTTACATATGTGAGTTTGTGTGTGTGTGTTTGTGTGTGTGTGTATGTATATATATATATATATATATATATATATATATATATATATATATATATATATATATATATATATAATCTATAGTTACTGTGTAAAATATACACACATAAATAAATATAATAAATGCTATTTTATAAAAACCTATTTATAAAAACTCAGAAATAAATATCCAGTCAAATTAGTGTCTTGTCATTAAAATAGTGCAACATTGCAAAAAATATGAATGGTCTAAAAATAGGTTTAATTTCCCTTACCCTTTATTCATTTTAATTTCATGTTTTAACTTGGGATATAAGAATTCTTGTTTTATATATATATATATATATATATATATATATATATATATATATATATGTATAAAACGATAAATATGGAGAGACGTTCAAGTTTCTTACTTACTCTTCACAGTTAGAAACACTTCCAGTGCTCTTGCATCAAGAAGGTTTTCACTGTAGCAGTAGTAGGCCCCTTCATCTTCCTTCGTTACATTGATTATAATGAGTTTGTAATGGGGTTTTTTATCTTCCACAATATATTTGGAGGTGGTGTTGATGATTGTGTTGTCCTTTTGTTTCCAGACAGTCTTAGCTGGTGGCAGAGAGTTGGTCTCAGTACATTTGAGGGTGATATTACTGCCCTCCAGAGCGGTCACCAAGGGATCTCCTAATGGATATGGCCTCTCTGGAAGACACATAAAATATAACGGTTAAAATATAGTCAGAGATGCAGTGGAAGAAGAGGAAGACAAGCAGAAACACAAGCTGTAATATTATGTTTAAAGACCAAAACTTGTTACTAACAACAAACAGAATTGTATTTATAATGGCTGATTTGAAAGAAGTTTCATAGAGTTTTTTCAGACACACATGTAACCCTGGCCCAAACTCACGACATTGGGTAAGGTGGCCCACTCAAATTTGTTTTTTGTTTTTTTACATTTCACTTGTGCTACTAGAACCATTTCAAGTTTAAGCAAAAACTGGTTCTGATAGTGTAGATTAGATTAGAAAAATCAATTGGGTTTTTGAAAGTAATATTTTATGCTCATCAAGGCTGCCTTTATTTGATCAAAAATACAGCAAAACAGAAATATTGTTAAATATTATTAGAATTTAAATGACCTTTATTCTATTTGAATATATTTTATATAAATACAATTTATTCCTGTGATGACAAAGCTGAATTTTCAGCATCATTGCTCCAGTCTTCAGTGTCACATGATCCTTCAGAAATCATTCTGATATACTGATTTGATAGTCAAGAAACATTTCTTATTGAAAACGTTTTTCCAGGATTATTTGATGAATAAAAGTGTAATTTAAGTATTTATATAAAATATACATTTATTTACAAACATCTTTACAGTTACTCTTAAACAATTTAATGTTTTCTTGGTGAATCTAATTTATTATTTTTTTTTTTAAGTATAAAAGTAGGTAAATCTCATGAAAACATGTCTGCATCACATTTTGCATATAATCAAAAGAAAAACTATTAATGAATCACATTCTGAATAAGGTTTTCAGGACTATTCCCTTTATTTTTTTAGTTATAATTCTCAATACTGCAGTACTGTAGGAAAAATAGTCTTACTGAGCTCAAAGGAGCAGTTTTTCTCCACACCAGTCACGTGATGTCCGATACACTTCACTTCCTTTACATTGTGCATTATAGTGCTATTCACATAGACCTCCAAACACTCTGTCTCCTGAGACGTGGAGTTGATCGTGGGACCCTTGGCTATAACATTTTCTTCACGGACCTCATGCCAGTTCAGAGTGGGTACAGGGTAACCTCCATGCCATTTACATATGAACAAGACATCGGATGGCTCATTTAGTATCACCCAACTGCACTCCGGATGCCTCTCTGGAGCATCTGATAAAGGCATTAGAGACAATTAAACAACATAGCCTATACATCACAGATCTACCAAACAAAGCTAAATCTAAACAGACAATGATACTCGAAGTAAACTGAAAGAACAAAATACAACAAATGCTTGAAAACATGCGTCTTACAGTAAACTAGCAGCTCCTGGCTCTTGTTCACAGTTGTCTTGGAGAGTGTATTCTGGGATGTACAGGTGTACATCCCTTGATGGCTTGGTTGGATTTTACTTATGAAGAAGTCAAGGAATGATTTGTTCCCAGATGCCTTGTCATTAATGTCCAGCGCCAAATTTTCAACAGTCCATGTCAAGTTTTGTGAGGGAAAATACTCACTAGAGCAGTTAAAATGCACATTTAAATCTTTTTGAACATATAATGTTCCATTCGGTAGGAGAGTTGCTGGTTTTATGGCCAGTGAGACGCTAGTTGGACCCTCTGAAATAATACAAACACACAAACATGAATAATTATTCATTCGACTCTCACAAACCACCTGTCATTTAAACCATCATCAAAAATGTGTGATCAGTGAACAGTATTTATTAGAAACTGATTTTCTTTTTTTTTAACGACATTTCTTATAAATGCCTTTATTATCACTTGCGGAATAACAACATTAATTTCTTTCAAAAATCTTAATGACCCCAAATTTTGAACATTTTAATAAAAGTTTCAGAGGAACTAAACTAAGACTTCTTCTTGTGTTCAGTTAGTTGTTATGCGTGTTAGTTAACCTAATGCATGTCAGTCAGTCACACGGTGGTTTTCTAGGTTCATGCATTGCAGTTAAACCGGTAAAACCTGTTTGAAGTCAGACTCCCGATCTCACAGAAACTGGAGACATCTATTGCATACTGTATCAAAGCTTTCACACATTAGTATGATTAGCACCATACCAGACACTCTGAGCAGGATGTTTGAGATAGTTTGCCATGAGATCCCATTCTTTGTTTGGGATTCGCATTCATACTGGCCTACATCTGTAGACTGAAGGCCACTGATCAAAAGAGAGCCATTGTTTAAAATGGAAAGATGCTCTGTTGCTGCAACAACATTCCCATCTTTCTTCCAACGATAAAGAAGTGAAGATTCATTAACTGGCTGGTCAAGACACTGTAGAACAGCTATCTCACCCTTCTCTCTAATAATATAGTGCTCCACCTGCTCCTCTGACCCTACAGGAAGAAGCACAGAGAAAACATTTAGAGCAGTGCTACAAATATGCAGCAAAGTACTAAAGTAATACTATGTTTTTTGGATGCGGTGCAATAATAACACCTTGGTATTAGAGCTTTAAGTACCATGTAAATGTCATTCAGTACAGTTGTTTCACTTATGGAAAATGGGGTTTGGACTATATCTTGGTATTTTTGGAAATTCCCTGGAGTACTGTAAACACTATATTAAATTACTTTGTAGTATATACTTATAAAATAGGCTATCCCAGCATGATATTTCTTATAAAATTGATCCAGAAGAGATTTTCCTGTCAACTCACCTGTTTGATGTGACAGAAGAAGCAGATACAGAACTATTGCAGATATCATAATTTTAGGATTGTCAGGATATCCCATCAAATTATGGGATAAAATATTTTATTTTTCAAATTCGATGGAGTTTCCTTTTGTTTCCTGGCAAACGCATCAAACGCTTTTCTATTAATTAAATAAATAACCAGATATTTTTAAGATCGAACGTTCTAAAATCGCTTTAGGCTTGGAATGCGGGCTATTTTGGGCTATGTTTTGTGCCACGTTTGATCCATGTCCATCTTCAACCTGTTTACTTTGCTTTCTTTCCCGGAAACTTTGAACTTTGAAATTGCAGTTTGACCACACCCTTCACCTGCGCTCTTAAAGAGACACACACCATATTTTATTCAAGGCACTCTGAATTGTGGCACATTATCCCTAAAAGCATCCCAGTCCAAAATCCATGCCTTGGAACTACGTACTTTACTTAAAATGTAAATACATACTTTTTTACTGACAGTTGCGTATACAGTACATAAATGCACACATCTGTACATAAACCTACTTATCTTGATGTATATTTCTTTTTCTGTCTTTCTTTCTTTCTTTCTTTCTTTCTTTCTTTAGCGGAGTTATTGTTAAATAAATAAATGCTATGTATTTCAAAGTAGTTTAATGCATTAAAATATGGTACACGTGCAAAATGTAACTTCAATAAAAATTCATGTAAACATATAGCATTAAAAAACATGAATGACTACTTTATAGTGGATAATATTTGTAATTATATTTCAAATTTTATATAAATATTGATATAAATAATTATTTTTAAATAATAATAATAATAATAACAATTACATTATTTTAGATTTCTAATTATATTGTACATACACATTTTTTTTTCATATGTGAGAAGCCAAAGGCAAATGTGTCCACTCCACGCTAATGTATTTTTTTATTATTATTATTATTATTATTATTACATTGGTTGGAGCATACAAAACAAATGGAGAAAAAACATTTTGGAAAAAATATATTTTATTAATATTTTATTTTATATCCTTTGCAGAGGATACCAGCACTTAATTATTCAAAAAAAATAAATAAATAAAATAAAAATAGACATGAAAAGGCATGTATAGTCAAAACCAATGTTTATTTTTTTCTTTCACCAATCAGTTTTTAGGTTTCAGGCTATTTTTAGCCAAACTTTGTACAAAGATGATTCTCATATGTTCTAATACTCTCTGTTTTGTTATGAAATATATAACAGAATGATTTGATACTGTGGCCTACTTTATGAAATATGTTTGTAAAATGTCAAAAAATGTGTTGCCTATTCAGATTCTATACAATGTATGTATACAGTGCACCAAATGTTCATATTAATGTGCTCTTGGGGCAAACCATAATGAAAGAAGAAGTGTAATTATGCATGGGAGTAATAACTTGGCTTTCGGCTTTTGTTTGTCCTGGTGTACTCTACAGAAGACATGTATGAAAATTATGCCCGTTTCGTTAAAAAAAAAAAAAAAAAGTCATACTACAATATAATTACCTATAACATTTTTCTGAGATGTTTATTAAAATTAGCCAGATTTAAATGATCATTATAAAAATAAAAATAAATCCTTTTAGATTGCTAAAATAGACCATTCTTTCAATATCAGTCATATTAAAGAGCAAAGAGAAGGTGTGTTTATGATCAAACCTCCAAACATTTGATATCTCTAAAAAGCCCTGAATGTGCTCTGTACAAACTTAAAACTGTGTCGTGCATGGTCGTAGAGAAATTCACTAAAATATATTCTGTCCTATAGACAAAATCTATGCCTGGATCCTATACATGTTATGTTTTGTTCATAGTTTTTATTACATCATATTATTTAGTATTAGAACGTGTATATTCTGTTCATATTAAGGCGTTCCATTCTCTGATGGAATGTTTAAACTTTCTCCTCCTCTAGAGCGCGCCAAAGCGTTACATTTCTGACGTTTCTGGTGTGCAACACTATTTTGGTTCCCCCGCTGTCGGTGCCGGTGAATATCAGTCCTACATGTCTTCAGTATGTCTGACTGTAAGAAGCCGCGAGCTGTAGCAAATCCTTTCGAATCGACCATTACTTCTCCGAGTGAGAGAATACTGAAAGAATGCCACAGTTTATATGTCGACAACGACAACGGTAAAAAACGGGTAACTTATCATTCGTATGTAAACACGTGTTGCGGTTGTGTCTTTATGGTTTAAAACATTATTAAACATAATAAGATAGAAAATCACATTGAAAGTCCGAAACGTATAGTTATATTTATACGAGTCGCTCCTTTAGAAGTTTTGTTACACTTTAAATGTTACACTTAACACTTAGCAAGCCGCCTAACTTACCTAGACAGTTTCGGACATCATATGATATGGCCACATGACTATGTAGGCAGCGCAGGGATTTGAAACACAGTCTTATTGATCAGTTGTCTTTGTATGTCACACTACTGTAGCCTATGGGTCAGTACAGAATTAAATACAGTAATATTACAGTACCCTATATGTAAATCCAAGATTATACAATATCTTCAAGTTCATCTAAACTGAAAGGTCTTTTACAGGGCAGCAACATGCAATATTTACTGTATATACATGTGCAAGCTGCATGTTTGTATTCACATTTACTGTATAAATCAATACTCGTTGTTGTTGGAAAGCAACAAGGCATCATGTACTGATAATAAAGCTCCATTTGTCTGGATGTTTTTAACAGGTTTGGTGACAATTGCAGAGAGTTTGGGAGTGAGGCTGTTACCTCCTCGGAAAAAGATTATTGTTATGATTATGGGGAACCATTCTGCTGGAAAAAGCTCCTTCATTAACTGGTAATCACACCTCTCATATCAAAATACATTTTTTATCCCTAAATTATTTCATAGAATGAGATCTGGAGATGAAGATTATACAGACACATATTTACATTTGAATGACATTTTCTTTTCCCTATTTTTTATTTTATTTTTATATACCAACATCATGTCCCATTATTTTGTTCTTATCCTTTTTGACTCCAAGGCTTTGTGTTGTGATTATACATTTGAAGGATTATGAATAAGCATAAGGATTAAAAAAAAAAAGTTTTACTTACAGTTTCTGTCTGATAAAATAGAGATTGATGTAGCTAAAATAAAATAAAATAAATTACATTCATTATTAAAATGTCCATTCCATGTCTATTTTATCAGGTCTAGAAATCATAAAATAAATTAAAATGAAAATCATTTTAAGTCATTTTGAAACCCGGGGTTGCAAACCTGTATAAAAAAAATAGTATGGATGAATATGGGTATAAAAATTGTTATAAAAATGTTAAATTAAATCTGTCTTTCAGGTATGTGGAGGAGCACATACAGAAGACAGGTGTTGCAATTGAGACACAAGGCTTCACATTTATAACTAGTGGAAGAAAACGAGAGTCACTAACAGTGAGTACATTTTTGTGCACACCAGAAAGCAGATTATTGTGAGAAAGCTGCTTAAGGTGCAGTTAAGACTCTTATCCCCTGTATTTGGCACAAGGGAAATTTTTTTATATTTGATCGTGTTGGTACATTGATAACCTTTTTAGTGTATAGAGTACAGTACAAAAACACATGAACAGAGATGCCAAGAATAAACGCTCATCATCATTGTATTTGATCCAACCAGGTTTTAGAATAAAGTTAGTACAGTCCCTACTGTATTTAATATTCATGGGTATTTATAAACATTTAATGCACAATCTATATCTGTATACCAGCGAAAGCCTGTAGATAATGCTTATATACAAAGGTATGTGAAGATGAATAGTGTATTCGTTTTTGTATTTACTGCCGTTATTTTGCATTACTGATGGTCATAAATATGGCAAATGAGCAGAAAAGTCACGTGACTGAAACAGATGAGTAGTGAAAGTGCAGTTGTGAGTGCTGTTAATTATGGGCTGATTAATAATAATGACTCCTGGGTCACATGTTGACCAGTGGGGGTCTTCTCTGGGTGCTGTTGCTGCAAAGAGATCAATCAATTGAAAACACACTAGCTGAACCTGTTTCAATTAATTTCAAAAACAACCCTTATTTGTACCTTTTCCTGATGTCAGGACAGCTGTGAACGCCTGCTTTAGTATTCATACAGAGAAATAACTTTAAAGAAATATATGTATATGAAGTATATGAACTGTTTGTTTGCTTTTAGCTACCAATAATGTTGTTGTAGACTCCGATTCATTTAAAACATATTTATGTTTAAACCCATTTCACAGAATTCTCCATGTTTTCCTCTAAAATCAGAGCAAATGTAACATAATTGCATTACCCAATCCTGTTCTGTGCACTTTTTCCACATTATTTCATTATTTCTATTAGTTCTCACTCAACTTTCCTCTCTAATGGCACAAGTCCAGAAATTTTTTTACTTGTGAGCAGATACAAATGAAATCTCTGGAATCTTTTCTGCTGATTAAGGAAGAAATTCTTCAGATGGAATTTAGATAGAGTAAAATGTTGAATACAGTTAATTAAATGAACGTTAAATGAACGTAAGTAGAGAGAAAATATAGAAAACTTTGTTTTCAAAAGTTTAATTGAATTAATTTATATTTTTTCTCAGTAAGGACGCATTAAATTGTTTAAAAGTGACAAAGACTTCCACATTATTATAAAAAAAAGTATTTTAAGTAAATGCTTTTCTTTATAACTTTCTATTCTTCAAAGAATTCTGAAAAAAATACTTCATAGTTTCTACAAAAATATTACGTAGCACATTATTATAGATATAGAAGTGCTATTTTAATAATAATATTTCACAATATTACTGTTTTAATTTTTTTATTTAAATAAATGCAGCTTCAGGCTGCTTTAAATAATAATAATATTTCACAATATGACATTTTTTATTACTGAATAAATTGTATTACTAAAATAAAAGTAGCCTTGGTGAGAATAAGAGATTCTAACAAAAAATAAAGAATGTCAGAAATGTAAAAAATCAAAAAATGTAAATATGAAGCACTGATCAATGAAGTTCTAATTAAAGGCCAAATTGTCTGAGATATGTCTACGTGCAGAATGCAAAAAGGGATGCAAAAGTATTTAAGACTTTGTCCAAAAGACAAACTGGATAAAAATGACTGTGTTTTTCAGTTAAAATCGTACATGTGTGTATGTGGCGAAAGAGTAGAGCATATCACAGCTTAGTCAGTCGCTCCTTCTGGAAGCAGAGGGGTTGTCTTAAAGGCACAGCGTCTTTTTTCCTTAGCATATAAAGCTCTTCCCCTTCCTTCAGACCTCAGCATGAGTAATGTAATTACGGTGAAGGAGTGATATGAAGGATTATCAGCTCTTTACAGGAAGAGCCCACCAGCAGAACAGGAAGAGAGGTGCAGCGTGGCCGAGAGTGTCACACCATCAGCCAGCCTGCAGAAAGAGAGAGAGAAAACGAGAGCGAGAGGAAGAGCAGGGAGCCTCCCTACAGCAGGGCCTGGCTTCTGACTTCCCACCACATTCTCCTCTTTAAATGTGTCTCATCTTTCCTTCATCGACATGTTTGCTTCTCTTCCTCACAGGGAAATGCAACGTTACACCTCTACCCGCATTTCAGACCTCTGCTGGAGTTCAAAGGTAGGAAGTTTTCATTTAAGATTGATATATATATATATATATATATATATATATATATATATATGTGTGTGTGTGTGTGTGTGTGTGTGTGTGTGTATTTACGTATAATTTCACACATATATAAATATATATTTATATTTCAGGTTGATCAGCATGTTAGAGATGCTATGATTTATATGCAATGTAGAATATCTTAATCTCTTCTATTTATCATCCTCTGTGTCCCTTTAAAATGTGTTAGTGTGCTATATTATCTTATGATTTAGATATTTCAGAAACTTTAAATCAGGGATTTTTTTTGTGTCGTACATTACTTTAAATTACCTTTTTAGTATTTTGCTTTTAATTTTTTCATTACAATTCGTTTTTGTAGTTTTGCACACCTGTTTTTTGAATATCTCAAATTTGAAAATCTCTTCTGTGCCATGCATTTCGAGTGAGAGTAAATTACAGCTTCTAGGCGTTGTTGATTAGTGTGACTTGCCATGGCAATAAAAAAAAAAACCTTTCTTAATACAATTATGTATGATGTTAAACAGCCAAACCTTTAAATATTTGTAGTTTTTAGTGCTTTTTTCCCTCATTTATTGCTTAGAAATTAGTCTTAGGTTGAGGCAGGAGTCTCTACAGCTATGACTAACACCTCACACTGAGTCATGCAAGCGTATGTATGTCCAGCGCAGTATTCGCCTGAGAGCACGAAACATAGCAACACATCTCATTCACATGCATGTCGATAAACTCCCTCTGGATCTGCTGACTTAAGGCTTTTCGCTGTGTATTTATGTAACTGTTAATCCCGAGAGTCCAGCTGATGTCACAGCTTGGCTGTGTCTGAGTGATGGGACCTCGTTGGTTTAGGTGTGTGGTCTTTGGGTGTGTCAGAGGGCATCATCGCCGCACACTGATTGTGCAGTATTCCTTACAGTGGGCAGTGTGGGTTCACTCAGTACAGAGAACCAGAATGAGTCATTCACATTGACAACAGTGCAGCATCAGTGGGATAGACAGAGGGAAATGTCTTCCCACATTACTGCTGCAGAGATCATTCAATTGATAGTCAACAATAGGCATAAATATGAAATGAAAATGGCATTTTGTACAGCCATTGCATATTACGAGCTTCAAGTCGGAGTCCAAACCTGACATAATTATCAGATGCATTCTTAAAACATACTGATTAAACTGTAAAAAATCACGCATCCTCTTATTTTTTAAGTATAAACCGGTATTTTTCTTGTTTTTATGAATCTCACTTTGTTTAGTCAAATTTCTGAGCATGAATGCGATGCGTATGTTTTTATGTTCCTGGGAACTTCTATGAGGTGTCGCACTGAAGGTTTTGCTTGGCTTCAAACATTTAAAACATCAGTATTGGTCATAAGGATGTGGGTGTGTGTAGGAAAGAATAAGGAGATTTGCGATTGGTGCATTGTTTGGGTGTGGCTTTGGCTGGTTTGTCTTATCTCAATAAGTTTGTCACTATCATCATGACTCGGGTCTCTCCGCAGTGGTGCTGCTGTGCGGTTTGGTGATGACGCAGCACTTTCTTGACCTTTGACTTTTTCCCAGTGGACTAGATCCCTCGGTATCTCCTTCCACCTTTCAGCAGCAAAGTGAGACACGTTTCTCCAGTTACCCTTAAGACTCAAAGATCTCTTAGTGATTATTGAGCCTGTCAATACATTTAATTTTAACTACTGTACAGAGCACCTGTGGAATTACAGCAACTACATGGGTACACTACCATTCAAAAGTTGATGGTCAGCAAGAATTTTATTTTATTTATTATATAAATTTCATCAAGGATGCCTTAAATTTAACAAAAGTAAAGACATATAATGTTACTGTAGATTTTTGTTTTTCACCTTCAGTGCATCAAAGAATTCTGGAAATGGATCATAGTTTCTACAAAGATATTATAAGATCTGTTTTCAGTATTGATTAATAGTAATAAAACAATTTATTGAGCACCAACTAAATATATTAGAATAATTTCTGAAGGATCATGGGGTGCTGAAAATTCAGCTTTGCCTTTATAGTGTAGTAGTTAAAAAAAATTGTATCAGTTATTTTAAAGTATTTTGAATCAAGAATCCAGACTAGTTGTGAATAAGAAACATTCAAAACATTTAAAATATTTGCCAACCTATTGAACAAGTAATGTTCAAAATCTGAGTATTTTCTGAAGTGAGAAAGAGAGAGTGGTTGAGAGACAGAGATAGAGATGGTCACACAGATTTAGGGTGTGTTGGTGCACCTTTGTTGAATGTTGATGAGACAGAACAAGACGGGTTTGTGTGAGATCTTGCACTCCTGCAGTCACTATCTGAAAGAGCTCCAGTGTCAACCGCAGATGTGAAGGTAGCAGAAACATTTAATGAGTCATGACATGTAGTTACTATGCAGATTCAAGGTGACATTACTTTTCTAAACAATCAAACTTGTGATTTTCCACCCAAACCACCCAAAAAAAACCTTAGCGACTGTGTATCATCACTCAGAACTTGTAAGCAGCCATAAAGCAGGCATTGTGGCGATGACTTTCAAAACACTTAGCGTGTGTTTTTTATTGGCTGGCTGGCGTTGCTTCACAGTCGTTCTTCACTGGCTAGCTTTATGTGGCTCCACCTTAAAGCTGCCAGTTGAAGAGCTGTTGTGGGTAACCATAACACCTGCCCACCAGAGGGGGCGTGGTCAAGAAAACTGGACGAGTCAATCAGATTTCATGAACATGTTTTATTTCTCAGATTTTTTCCCTTAGAATTTTGGTTTTGAAACTGGAGATTGTTACTGATAAAATCCGCATTATGAACAAGCGCCGTTTTATAAATTCCTGCAGTTGTATATTGTAGGTGTCACAGATTACCTGAGCGCTGAGATCTCCACCTCCAAACAGAAGAAATTCAGCCTGGTGACGTTTGTGGACACTCCAGGGTTGGTGGATGGAGATATGGTGTACCCTTTTGATGTCAACAGTGCCATCACCTCTTTTGGTAAGGCTGTGTGCCTCATCATTTTGGACAGTTATAACTTCTATAGCAGTGGTTCTCAACCCTGTTCCTCGAACGTCCCAAGAAGTGCACATTTTGCATGTCTCCTTAATCAAACATACTCCGTTAAGGTCATTGGATAATTAATAGAGACTCCGAGATCTACAATAGATGTTTGAGAGAAAGGAGACATTCAAAATGTGTAGTGTTGGGGGGCTAGTGTCTAGGCTGGTTCTCTGAGATTTAATGTATTTTATTTGTATTTTGTATACATCTTTTTTCTGATGCTATTTTTAAAATGCATTTTCTGGGTTGTTTCACTCTTCAGCCGTTTAGTTAATATGCTGCATGTTAGCTTTGTGTACCAGTGTTGATACGGGTAACTAAAACTATTCAAAATTTGCCTTTGTTAAAGAAATGAATCTTAAATAAAATAGACATATATTAGATTAACTCAACAAGGTTAAATAAGTTTAAGTACTAAGAATAAAGTAAAAGAAAATCTAAAGCTAATTCAAAATATTACTATAACTACTTTAGTAATAAGTAAATACTACTACGTATTGTACTGTGTATTAATAAAATTTGACAAAAATAATGAGATCATTTAAAATGGTCAGGAGCATTTCAAATGTACAGTCTTTCTTGTCAGAGACATTGGACCAAAAAAAAACTTTTGTTACACATAGCAAATCTCGGATCAAGGCTTGTGTTGTAAATTAATGGCTATTTTCTATTTTTTTTTTAAATTCCCCAACCCAACTTCCTTCTAAACTAATAAGACAAAATGGACAAATTTCAGTTCAAGTAATAAAGTTTAACTTGTTTTACATATTTGTGGATTTTCAGGTGAGCAGGCGGACCTCATATTTGTGTTTTTTGACCCGATGGGACAAGCGTTGTGCAAGCGCACACTGAACATTGTTGAGAAGCTGAGTGAAAAATGTGGAGATAAACTGCGCTTTTACCTGAGCAAAGCTGACGAGGCTGGACGAGAAACAGACAGACAGGTGCGTGTGTGTGTGTGTGTTCATTCTGATATATCTGATACATTTCTGTCTGGAATAAAAATGCATAACGGGACTTATAATTGAATATGGTGATTTCCAGTCTCACTTCAATATGTAATCCTGATCTTCTTGCCATTATAGTTGGTTCTCTGACAGGAAACCAGACAGGTGCTTTTACAAATCGAGCCCTCTGGGAGAAGTTAGCATTAGCTTAGCATTAGCATCTTGAGGTCAAATGTGTTGGTGTTGATTTTATTCCCACAGCGAGTGATGATGCAGATTGTTCAAGAGCTGTGCAGAAGACCTGGACTCAACAAATGTGGCTTCGAAATGCCCACGATATACATCCCCAACCCTCAGAACGTAAGAAATGATGGTAACAGATTGCTTTGCTGGTCAAATGTCCATGGTTTTCCTCCGAGAAGTGAGATGATTAATGGAAGCCTGCCCATGCTGCACTGCTGTGTCAGAGGAAATGGATTTATGTCTCTCTGCAGCATTTACATGAATTAGTTCTGTCTGTCAGCAGAGGCGCTTCTCTTACAAACCCAACTTAAAGCTACAAGGAGAAATGGACTGATCGTATTAAGACAAAAGATGATTTCAGGCTACTTATGATCCACTACTGTTCAAAAGATTGGAGTCAGTCAGGTTTTGTTTTTGGAAAAATTTTATACTATTATTTTTATGGTAACTCTTTACAATAAGGTTCATTAGTTAACTACGTTAGTTAACATGAACTAAGCATGAATAATACTTCTATGTAGAGCATTTATTAGTCGTAGTTAATGTTTATTAAAACATTTACTAATGCATTATTAAAATCAAAAGTTGTGCTTGTTAACATTAGTAAATGCACTATGAATTAACATGAACTAACAACAAACGATTGTTTAACTAGCATTACAGAAGATTCATAACTACTGTAATAAATGTATTGTTCATTGTTTGTTTATTAAAAAAATATTTAATACTTCTATTTAGCAGGAAAACATTAAATTGATTAAAAAAGTCACAGTATAGATGGTTATAATATTACAAGTAAATGCTTTTGAACTTTCTACACATCAGAATGTTTTGGTTTCCACGAAAATTACGAAGAACAATTGTTTTCAATATTGATATTAGTAAAAAATTTTACTTGAGCAGCAAATCTGCATTTTTCATCTGCTGATCATCACAAAAAATATTTCTATTTAAAAAGCATAATCAATCAAAATACAAAAAAGGTTTTTAAACTGGAAAAATGTTTCACAATAAAACTATTTGTACTGTACAAATAAATGCAGCCTTGTTGAGCATGAGAGACTTCTTTTAGAAACATTAAAAAAATCTTGCTGATTTGATGGTAGTGTGTATTTGGTCAGTAATATTAGTCAGCTTACCTGAGATTCGACAGAATCACTGTAATTATAAAATAACTGATATTCTGCTCTGAGCTGTTCACATCCTTAAAATTAGTTTTAATGCCAAAATGAATACATATGCAGTTTTGCTGGCAATAACAGTAAAATACTTCATTCCATTAGTCCACCTTTTGCAAAAAGTAGCTGTATTACTGTATCACTTTTAATTGTTTGTTTTGAATTGTTAAATTAGTACAATTTTCCAGCTTCTTATGGCTTATTGCTTTACTATGCTATAGCATATAATAGTACTACTATAGATAGTTGATCAAGTTAATACGAAATTATTAAAATTGTGATTTTGTGTGTGCAGCCCAGCAGATGCATCAACCAGATTGATGAGGTTTGTGAGACCATTGAGAAGAGCATAAAGCAGGCAGTGCAGAAAACACTTGACCAGCTGGAGAAAGACTGTAACCTGATCATCTCTACCATCAACCATACTCTAGAACAGGACCGGTACACATCCATCCATCCATCCGCACTATATCACATCATCTTCTACAGTATGTATAATGACTCTAGAGCTCATATATGTCATATTTATCAGTTCTGCGTGTATTTGTCTTCCCTCAGGACGAATGTGAGCAGTAATAAAAGCAATCGTTTTAATTCCATCCTGTGTGGAGTTCTGGGAATCTTCCTTCCGTCGCTCTTCATCCTCAGCTTCATCATCAGCACTTTCACTCCAGAGGAACTGGACACTATTGTTGGAGAGGGATTGGCTAAAACGCTCAACCTTTCCACAGTATGTTCTCATTTTCATGTTTACTGAAGACTTATTCCCATCACAGGTGAATCAGTGTTTTATTTTTTCTCTTTATCTGTGTGTGTTTATCAGGGAATAGTCGTGTATCTGTGGGACTGGATTCCTGAAGATTGGCAGATAATGTTTGTGATCATCTTCGGTGCTCTGTGCTACTTTATGCTCTTTCTAGCAAAGTATTTTGCATGGTGAGCAAGCAAGATTGTCTCTAAGTGTTTCCTTTTATTGTCACAAGGGGGCACCGTAAATATAACATCATTTACATGAATTTATTTGGCACTTTAAATTTTGCCTATGTTGCACAATGAAGTGTGTACTGTACACAGTATGCTAATTTTTCTCTATGGAATTTCCAGATACTACTATAAAAAAAAAATCAATATAGAGCATACAGCGTGGAATAGCATATCCCTGAGTGCAATTAACTTGACCTATTTTTTCCCAGTGCAACAAATTAAGACTTTTTACATAATTTCTACACTTTTGCAATGCAAAAATAAGTTATTACACACTGTTGGTTCAAAACTGCAAAATAACCAAATTTGTTCACAAGACAACACTCACAGAACTCACTATGCATGTGTAATGAGGTCTAATGACAAATACGGTCTCTTGCATTATGCTTACTGTTTTACATACTATTTGGAAAGGTCAAGATAGTGTCACCAAACAGAATTGCAAAAATAATGACCTGCCTGCCACACTGCATATCCTTTTTTATATATTTGTCTGTAATAATATGCTAACACTTTAGATTCTGCATTAGCTTATTGGAGATCCGTTAACACTCTCCAATACCTAAACATACAGTAATTGCAATAAACTTCCTTACTTACAATAAATAGAATGCAGAAAAGGTTTTTATATATATATATATATATATATATATATATATGAAGTACGCTCACTCAGGGACTTGTTTAAAATATTACCAGATTTTTTTAATCATGTTGTATAAATGTAACTGCTGCGTTTTAGTGTTTGGTTGGTTTTTATTTTGCGTTTATGTAACTCTTGTATTATTCCAGCTCCTGGCAACTTGGCTGCTGGCATGGCAAAAAAAACCTACTACTACAACAAATTAGGAGTTTATTGAGGGAAAATTCTTAAAAACCCTATATTATTAATAAATATTGATATATGTCAAGATATATCTAGTATATCAACATTTTAATCAAATACAATCAGTGAATGCTAACATTTAATCTTTCAGCGCACTGTTCCAATTACTGTAATTCGACTCTTGAGCTGATTTCGTTTTTTGTAACGGTCACTTGGTCAGTTTAACAGCATACCTCTCAATGCTGTGTTCTCCTTCAGTCAGGGCAGTAAGACGCTGACTAAGAGAGAGAAGAAGAAACTGGCAGAGTACAGCGATTACATCCAGGATATTGTCAAATCCAAGAAGGTACGACACACATTACTGTACAATTACTGTTGATGCTGTTCATTCATGTAGCTTCCTGCTTAGTCCAGACTAAAGTGGTTTGTTGATCTCCCAGTAGGGCTACATGATATATTCAATATTCACAACATATATAAGTAAACGTAATTCTTAATATCATAATTATGCTGTTTATTTAGCCATTCATTTTTATAAAGGTGTACATTAGTCTCACAATCCTTCCTTGCGTTGAAATGTAAATCACTGTTTAAAAGTTTGGGGTCAGCAATAAAATATTAAGCGGCAATAACCATTTAAACATTAATAATATTAATAATAAATGTTTCTTGAACAGCAAATCAGTATATTAGAATGTTTTCTGAAGGATCATGTGACGCTGAAGACGAGTAATGATACTGAAAATTTAGCTTTGCATCACAGGAATAAATTACATTTAAAAATATATTCAAATGGAAAACAGTCCTTATAATGTATAAAGTGTAATAATATTTCACTTAATTGCTGTTTTGATTGTATTTTGATCCAATAAATACAGTCTTGGTGAGCATAAGAGTCTTCTTTCAAATACATTATGAAATCTTACCGACCCCAAATCTTTGAACGGTAGTTTGTTTTAATAGTGTTTCAAATTTAAAAATGCAAAAATGCTGTAAAAGTCATTCATTTCTGTAAAGTTGTTAAAGTTGTCAATTCCTCACTGCTTATTTTCAGTGTTTAAATATTATTTGTAGGTTTTTTTTTTTGATTGCATTTTTAATTATAAATATAATACTCTGCAAAAAAGTTGTAATAAATGCCTAAAACCCTGTAAAACCAAGAGCAGTTTATCCAGTTTGGCTTGGCTGTGAGACCAGCTAACCACCATGTTGGTTTTCAAGCAGAAATTTGAGAGTATCTAAAACAGAACCTGCATTTGAAATGTAAGCCTTTTGAAGGATTCCAGAGCACGTTTGTCATCTAATCTGGTAATATGTGTCATCTTTATCTTAGCGCAAACTGTATGAGGAGTATCTTCGCCAGTGTGCTGCAGAATATGATTTCTGAAGGAAGCTGGCATGACAGCCGTCGGTCACATCAAGAGTTGTCTGAATAATTCATAGAAAGTACATCCATGTGTGAAATTCATATTTGCATGAGCGATAATAACAAATCGTGCCTTTTTGTTAAATGTGAATAGTGATGAAGAAATGTGATATACAAACATGACCTCAATATTTTCTGACACCAGCTAGTTTTTCTATGTAAATCATTTTTAATAATCAGACCTAGAACTGTTTATAGCCAGTAAGCTACATTATCACCATATAATGACTTGACGAGATTGATTGTCCCAAGACTTAAGTGTGCTTTCTGTGGCCTTCTTTTGATCTCCAGGAGCACCGTGGGAGAAACCAAAGGTATCCAATTCAACCTCATATACTCTTTACCAGGTGTTTATATGATTAAGTGACATTTCTACTTTTTATAATGTAACACAGAGGAGTTTCTCCCAGCAGCCACAGAAAAAGCACTCAACTAACTTTAGGTCTTCCTGTCTTACATATGTATGTGAATGTACTATTGCATGTTTGTCTATGTATATATGGTCTAAAAATGATTGTTTTGTAGTGATGCTACCTAAAATGTAAACATTTAGCATTATTCTCCTTGGGCATTGATTTATGTATACAACTTTTTTTTTAAATAGCTGGTTTTGAAGATGCATACTTGGTGAGAGCCAACTTTTTACACATCGATATATAAGGCAGGCATTCGTACATGGTGGAACCAAGCACTGATAAACTTCTTTTATAATTTTATTATAAATTTCTTTTAATTTAATTACATTTTAATTTATTTTTCCACTTTTTAAATCTAAATTTGAAGAAATTTACAAATTTAGCACTTACTTAAACATGCATTTACCTCAGTGTTGCAAAAATGCCTTTTTAGGGCTGCAATAGTTCATATTTAATAACGTTTTCATAATGTATTATTATACAGATTTTAAATGTTTTATTTTTTTCTATAGCTATGGCGGGTTTTTATCTGTCTTTGATTGACTAAACTGTCATTGTATTCCACTGTCTTATACTATGATAAAAAGCTTGCTGTGTTTGTGTAAGTATATTTGAAAGAACAAGGAGCACAATAAAAATGTCATAGCAACAAATTTATTCATCTTTTTTTTATTATTCCACCAGAACCAGTCTCATATAACTGAAACCTCCATTCCCTGAGTTAGTACCAAAGAAAAGCTATAGGAGGTCAGAGCTACAAGAAAAGCATTCCTTATTGAGTACAATCTAAAAATACAATCAAAAATCTATCAGTCTGTCATCAATAACACATTTTACGATTAGTCAGAAAATACAATCCTCTTATAATACGAGCATTTCTATAGATAAAGTAATAGGTTTAAATATTTGTTATCTTGTGCAATTTACTAGCAGTGCAACCACAGTTCCCATGAGCAAGAGGTATATTGTAATAGTCAATAATTGTAAAGGTCAGCGAGTGATTCAGGCCAGTCCTGGTGCATGGGGTCATGCTTCAGTTTGGGGGGAGAACATTCAAAATGACAGTATCGCTTTATTGCCGTGGAGTTTTCACTGTAAATTTCCACTTGAAATGCTTGATGGCCGGGAGAATTAAATAAAAGATTTCAGCGATTCGTGAAGCCTGTCAATAACACGCCAACCCCAAAATCACAAAAGAAAACCAAACTGATATATATTTCGCATAAAGAAATAAGTAATAGGTAATTGTAGTAATGAATGTGCTTAATTCTCGTGAAAAAATAATGCCCTCAAAAAAAAAAGGGATTATATATTCCAATTTAAAATAACTTGAAATATATTTTTAAATCAAATTTATTTCTGATGGCAAAGCTGAATTTTCAGCAGCAGTTACTTCAGTCTCGTTCAAATATAGTATCATATATATATATATATGATTATATACATATATATATACATATACATATACATATACATATATATATATATATATATATATATACAAAATAATATATAAATATATCCAAATTCTCATTATTGCAATATATGTATGAAAAACTGAATGGTCCTAAAAACTTATTGTTTTTAAGCAATATACAGACACACACTTGTTTCTTTTTGATTTTGATTGAGATTCACCATTTAGTGAATTTTGATATATGATAATACTATATTATATTGGATTTATATTCATAGACATTGACATATGGACCTTGTTACCTTCCCTGAATAATGATCCCACATTAAGATCCTTTGGGAGAGTCTTAATGAAAACTAATGCCCTATGCATATGAATTATCATGCATCTGTTCTACCTACATCTACAAACTGCCACAAGTGAAGCTGCGTATTTCGATGTGAGCCAGACATCAGCTCTGTTCTCATTCCTTTAGCCTGACTATTTAGTAGCAGAGGTTCGGTAGAAAAAAGTGCAGTCTAATTGTTTGAATGTATCTTCAGTTAACAGCTATATACAAAGTTCCATGTACAAAATAAAATATGACAACTCCACTTAACTGCTCTCCCATGAACATTGTGTACAGGCAGATGCTTCATGCAAAAGATTCGACCAACCCACAAGAGAAACAGAGAGCTGTCCTGTCTAGTACAGAGGGTTAAAAACCAGGTATGGCTCATTTGTTAGTGCTGTGAACGAATCCAGGCCTGGAGAGGTTCCACCTCACGGGGACGATGTCCTCGGCACGACCCAGGTACTCGGGTAAGGACAGTTTACGTCTCCCATCTAGTGTCCAACTTAACCAGCTACAGCTGCAGCACTAAGACTACGCCTGTTACAGGTGATCATCCAAGTTTGGCAAGAAAACTCAAAGAGTTTGCTGTGCTAAACTGATCACATCTTCACTGCGAGCTTTTGTCGATCAGCCATGACATGTCTCCTGTCCTGTAGGGGAAAATAATACAATGCAGAATTTGAATCATCAGTTACTGTCTTTTCTTGTTAAGAAGGTTCAAAAGCAAGAAGTGTGTGTCGGGTTATAATCGTAAAATAAATCTATAAAAAATATTTTTGTTAATTAAAATATTACATTTAATTAAACTGAAATTTGAAATAAAAACAAGTATTTGTTGAAAACTAAATGGAAATTAGAAAATGAAATTTGCAAGTTCAAATTAAAGTCAAACTACTTACTGAAAAACTAAAACTGAACTAACACTAAAAGTGAAAGAAAAATAAATGAAAACTAAATAGTAATATTAAATATTGAAATAATATTCTAGTGTAAGGGGGAAAAAAGCACATAACAAAATTACTAAAAAATTTAACAAATAACAATAAAAACTTATTTTCAAAATATTAAAAAGCTCATTCAAAATATAAATTAAAACTGCAATAGTATGTAAATAATACTAAAGGGGAAAAAAAAGACAAAATGTGTGTGAACAGGTTTTGTTATTTAGGACAATGCACAATAATGTAGGTCATTTTTACACACACTTTCCAGTTTGCACAAACTTATTGAGGCAAAATTAACCTAATGTATTAAGGGATTTTTCCATGCACTGTATAGTAAAGTGAAAGAAGTCTCTTATGCTCATCAGGGTTGCCTTTATTTGATCAAAAATACAGTTAAAACAGCAATATTATGAAATGTTATAACAATTTGAAATATCAGTTTTCTATTTTAATATATTTTAAAATGTAATTTATTCCTATGATGGCAAAGCTGAATTTTCAGCATCATTACTCCGGTCTTCAGTGTCACGCAATCCTTCAGAAATCTGAATTTGCTGCTCAAGAAAAATTTCTTAGTATTTTCAATGTTGAAAAGAAGTCTGAACTGTCACTTTTGCGTTGACGTGTAAACCATGGAAAATCTTACTACGTCTGTTGTTTTCTGTGAAAATGTACTTACTCCACATCACGTTTCCTAATCGTCTTTCCAGCTCCAAAGACTTCTGCAACCCGTGACACAATGGGGTCGTAGTTCATACTGGCCACGGCTACTACCTCCTCACTCCTATAATCACGGTAGATTAAACACACAACACACACAGTCACAATGCAGGTGGTTGCCAGGGCATTTCTAAAGTAAGGTGTTCTGAGGGGTTTAAAGAAATGGAAAAAATACTAAGGAAGTCAGTGGCTACCAGCAGCTTAACATTATTCAAAATATCTTGTGTTTAATGGAAGAAAGAATTCTATACAGGTTTGGAACAACTTGAGTGCGAGTAAATGACAAAATGTTTATTTTTGGGTGAACTATCCCAGAGTGTGTCGCAATAAAACACTAACCCTATAACCAATTATGTATTTACATTTCCTTTAGCCCAGCCCAGGAGACTCGAGTCATTAAAGGGTTAGTTCACCTAAAATTAAGCCATAAATAAGTGACTGAAGGTCAATTTCAGACAATAAGAATAATGCAGTTAAAATTGTAGATTATGTCAATTTTTCAGATTAATTCTTAAAAATAAACTTGAAATCTTTGCACTGATTAACATAATTAGCAATATCCAATACTAATCACAGAAACTTTAGTTCAATTCCTGCCACTCATTTTTATCAGAGACTCTGTAACAAATCAATAATTATTTCTGTGTAAATCACTTGTGTAAAAGATTCAAGTTTTCAGTAGTTTATTATAATTAAAAAATCTTAATATTATTTTTTTGTTGTTGTCATAATTTGTTTAAGTACTTTGATGTGGTGCTTTAATAAAACATCAACAGCCAACATGCTTTTTTAAAGAGCACTAGAATGAACAGGGCTGCACAATTTAATTCATACTTTTATGGAACCCATTTAATTTGACTATACAACAATTACAATAATAATGATGATGATGCTTGATGATTATTAAAGAAAAAAATAAAACAATACAATAAAAATAATCACATCCCTGATCTAAATCAGAATTGATTTTGATGTGTTAACTCTTAATGGCTTGATCATATTTGGAGACAATAAGAATCAATTCAACTCACTTTGTGTAGAATGCAACAAATTTCAGCTCGTCCAAATCCCCCTTGATGACGACATCATCAAAGCCATCTCCATAACCTTGACAAGAACATTTAAAGCACTTGAAATGCATCAGAGGAGCACTGATGCTGAAACTACGTCTGTCACTCTTCTAATCTAAACAAAGTGTGTTTTTCAATGTTTTTTTTTTTATGTATATTTTTAGTGCAAGAAGTATGTCATTACCTGCATATCGTATGCTTTTCCCAAACATGGCTGTCCAGAAATAAGGCACCGTTTTAATGTCTGAGGCCTTTCCCATCATGCTAAGGGCAGCCACTCTACCTGTGGTGAAAAATGAATGAAACATAATTCATTATTCATAATAAATGGAATCTTTGGTATTAGCAGCACATGAATACCTCCCAATGGGCTACAGGCCTTACCATGTACATGAGCCATTTGCCAGTGGGGTATGTTCACCTTCTTATTGCAACGTAAAGCTAGAGGGTACGTTACCACATCACCCCCAGCAAAAACCCCATCAATGTTTGTCTCCATGATCTGAAAGGGTTAAAGTATGCATATAAGTTTACTTGCGCGTTGTACTGTAGCTTGTGCTTTGTAGCTAATTATCATGAAATATTAAAGGTCATTGTAGTAAAACAACAATTTGACACACAAGCATGGGCAGATTAGCACAGGTTGCAGAAACACACATTCTGAACGTAAAAAGATATACAGTAAATGTGCTATAAGATGCGTTAACAGATGTACAGTACACATGGAGCAGCAGTGCAGAATGACTGAACCTTGTTGACTGTGATGAATCCTTTGGAGTCCATGTGCACTCCGCTCTGCTTCAGGAATGCTGTGGCTGGACTGGAGCCTAAACACATACACGTTTATGATCAGGACCCCGGCACAAGTTTGCATTTTTCATTGGGGCATGTTGTCACACGTTTTTTAAATATTTGCTTTTCTTTGTTTCATGAATTGTTTTGTATTTCATAATTGTTTTTAAATCTTGATTAAAGGCCTGGTCAATTGCGAGATTCCATTGTGACAACTAACTGTAATGCACATACAGTAATGTGACAACATGCCTCACTCTGTTCAGTGAATGATACACACATACAGTGCTCTCTCCCACCCTCAATACTACGACTGAATTGAGACCCTTGAGCAAGGCACCAAACCCCCAACTGCTCCCCTGTCACTGCTGCAATATGGCTGCCCACTGCTCCAGGTGTGTGTTCATGGTGTGTGTGCGTTCACTACTGTGTGTGTGCACTTGGATGGGTTAAATGTAGAGCACAAATTCCAAGTATGGGTCACTTTACTTTCACTTTTTCACTTTCAAACACACACATACATACATACATCCATATTAATATATATACTGGTATATATATATACATATGCTACTGGTCAAAAGTTTGTAATGTTTTTCAGGAGTTTCATATGCTCATCAAGGTTGCATTTATTTGATCAAAAATACATGGAAAAAATGTAAAATTGTGAAATATTATTATGATGTGAAATATATTTGAATATACACTAAAATCAAATTTATTCCTGTGATGCAAAGCTGAATTTTCAGCATCATTACTCCAGTCTTCAGTGTCACACGATCCTTCAGAAATCATTCTAATATGAAAAAAATTTGAATAAAAAGTTCATTTACATTAATATACGTTCATTTACAAAGAAGATCATTTACTTAACATAGAAAATGAAAAAAGAATGATTTCTGAAGGATAATGTAACACTTTATACTGGAGCACCGCAAAAGGTTGGCGGTTCAATTCCCAGGAAACACAATCTGAAAAAAAAAATGTATAGCCTGAATGCATTGTATGTCGCTTTGGATAAAAGTGTCCACTAAATGCATACATGTAAATGTATATGTACACTACCGTTCAAAAGAGTGGGGTCAGAAAGATAAAAAAAAAGAAATTAATACTTTTATTTAGCAAGGATACATTGAATTGGTCAAAAGTGACAGTTAAGACTTTTAGAATGTTACAACATATTTATATTTCAAATAAATACTGTTCTTTTTAACTTTTTATTCATCAAAAAAGCCTTAAAGAATTTAACAGTTTTCACAGAAATATTAAGCAGCACAACTGTTTTTAACATTGATAATAAGAAGAAATGTTTCTTGAGCAGCACGTCACGTATTAGACTGATTTCTGAAGAATCACGTGACACCGAAGACCAAAGCAATGATGCTGAAAATTCAGCTTTGCATCACAGAAATAAATTATAATTTTAATATATATTAAAATAGAAAGCGTTTTTTTATATATTAAAATTATATTCACAATATTAATGTTTTACTGTATATTAGATCAAACAAATGCAGAGACAAAACCTTAAAAAACCTAATAAAATATGTATTAACCCTTTCACGCATAGTGGTCACTACAGTGGACAGCTATTAAAAAAGCATTTTCTTGAATTTGCACAGGTTTTTATGGCAAAGTTGCACATCAATCTCTTCATTTTGACCCTGGTGCATCATCCTATAAATTGCAACCAAGTGGCAAGCCTTTGTGTTTCAATTTTTTCCCCCTCCAAACCGAGATGGCCAAGGGCCAGACAGACATGCAAAGTTGCTCCAGAATATCCACCCATTCCTTCTATCCTAGGAGACTCTTGTAGGTAAAAAAAAATATTGCAGCATAAAGCAATATCTAATGAGTCATATCACAGTAAATTTTTCCAAGTTTTGATTTTAGATTGAGAGAAAACTCTGATTAATCACATGTCCACTGTAGTGGACGTCATGCATGCAATGGCTTTATTTCAGCTACAATTCATAATTATAATGTGAATATTGTTTTTGAAATTTAAAAATTAAAAACTTAATATGCATTGATTTTTTCTACTGTAAATAAATGTATTTGTATTATTAAAATGTAATTTTCATTGACATCGAAAAAAGTCATGTGCTTACATAATGTATGACACTTGTAATGCATTACTTTACTTGTTAGATCAAAAAGTAATCTGATTTTATAATGCATGTTATTGTAATGCGTTTTTTACTAATAACATCAAAAAGTAATCTGATTACGTAATGCATGTTACTTTTAATGCATTTCTTTACTCATAACATCAAAAAGTAATCTGATTACATAATGCATGTTACTTGTAATGCGTTTCCTTTCTCATAACATCAAAAAGTAATCTGATTATGTAATGTGCGTTATTGTAATGCGTTTTTTTACTCATAACATCAAAAAGTAATCTGATTACGTAATGTGCGTTATTGTAATGCGTTTTTTACTCATAACATCAAAAAGTAATCTGATTACGTAATGTGCGTTATTGTAATGCGTTTTTTACTCATAACATCAAAAAGTAATCTGATTACGTAATGCATGTTACTTGTAATGCGTTTCTTTACTTGTTACATCAAAAAGTAATCTGATTAGGTAATGCACATTACTTGTAGTTAATTACTTGTTAGATCAAAAAGTAATCTGATTAGGTAATGCATGTTACTTGTAACACATTACTTTACTTGTAACATCAAAAAAGTAATCTGAATGGGTTATGCATGTTACTTGTAATGCATTGCCCCCAACACTGATCATTTCAGATGAGATTGAAAAAACGTATCGCTAGGTTTTCTCAGAGGAGGGCTATGATAGAAATGTGCATGTCCATCTTGAACATAATCAGAATTATCAGCTAATAAGGGTAAATCTCCATACTCTGGTGCACTGGAGGCTCCCTGAGTGGTTTCCACAGTTGTACCTTGACAGGCTGTAGAAAATTCTGATGGAATCACGTCCTCATGTTCTGATATCATAGATACGCGAAGTGCAACTTGTATGAAGTTGTATGAAGCATTGCAATATTTTGCATTTATATATTTTATAGTTTTCACATTATTTGATATAATTGCATTGATTAGTTTGTTAAATTCACATACTTTATCTGTTTGATTATTGTCTTATATTTAATACAGTATATCTTCAGTTTAAACCAACCGCATGCTGTCCACTCAAGTGGACATCTGAAGATCTCTTTGAAAAATTTGTAAAAAAATAAAATAAAAATCAATTCTTGTTTTTCATGCCCTAAGAGCAATAAAAACACATAGGAAAAAAATCCTGACTGAGGTTATCATAATTCATGCATGAAAGGGTTAATTAATTTTGTAGCCAAGACTATAATAGGACCTGAAATGGGAAAGTGAGAGAAAAAACAAAAAAGATGAGAAGGCAATTCAATAATAACAGAGACTCACCAATACCAATAACACAGACGTCAGCTCTCAAGACTTTGCCACTTTTCAGAACCACTTCTTTTAACTATCAAAAAAAAAAAAAAAAAATTCAGTTTAATATTTATGTCATAGTTGCCAATTACTTTTCTCAGTACTTTTTTTTTTAAGAAATGTTTATCAAACATTTTATTTCATAATAGATCACAGTTCTGCTTATTCTCAATTATGCATTTACTTTGCTGACTGTATGCTCACTTGTGTTATGAGAACTGGCCTTTTACCTCAAGACCAATCCATTACTGGAATATTTATTTGAAAATATTCAAATCTTAGCAGTGCTAAAACCAGGTGTAATTAATTAATCCACAAGAATGAGAGCAAAAGAGGGGGAGAGGGAGAGAGAGAGAGAGCCCTACACTTCACTGAACTTTTGTTTCTCTCACTTTCATGGTACCTGTCCATTATGCCCTTGCATCTCCGACACTTCGTTCAACATGTAAAACTTCACCCTGTTTGACTCGAACAACTGAGGAGAGAAACAAAATTAGAAAATTTAATTTAAAAATATTCTTTGAAAAAAGGGGTTTATTTTGGTTACAAGAAGGGATAATATACAGTCAGCGAGTAATTTTCACCCTATCAAAGTTAATGAAAAGTAAGACAACAGACTGATAACACAACATGGTAATTTTTATAATATAGCTGGGTATATTCCAAGCATGGCCGTCACTGAAATTCGATTTTTGAAACTTCATATACAAAAAAAGTCTGAATACCTCTGATGTACACCATTTAATTATTATTTAATGCTTAAACCTTCATATTATTTTTTATTTAATTCTGTTTATAGTAATTTTCTGTCACCTTCATCAAGGCTTTTCCCACTTTCTCTCCGAGTGCTTTACGGAATGGCACGGCCTCTATGCCGATCACAGACACTGAGTGAGCCTTATCTGTGAGAGCTGCAGCCACCTCCATGCCTGAACATAGAATCAGAATCAAAATCAGAATCAGAATCAGAAAGAGCTTTATTGCCCAAGTATGCTTGCTCATACAAGGAATTCGTTTTAGTGACATAAGCTTCCAGTACACAGACAAAAAATTTAATAAAATGCACATGTGTAAATATAAATAGACAAATATTGAAAAATAAATTGAAAAATAAATAAATTGTATGAATAGTTGGGCTGTAGATGTTAAAATGGAATAGAGTAGAATGAGATGCTGGGATGTACTATGATGTAGGTGGTAACAAATAAATATTAGGTTATTGCACACTTCATTGCATAAAGTGGGGAACATTTAACTGTTCATGAGGTAGATTGCCTCGGGAAGAAACTGTTCTTGTGCCTGGATGTCCTGGTATTTGTGGCTCTGCCGGCCAGATGGCAAAATTTCAAAAGGGGGATAATTTGAATATGAAGGATCCAGAGTGATTTTCTGAGCCATTTTTCTCACTCTGGGTGTATACAGTTCTTGAAGGGTTAACAGGGGAGCCAACCTCTTGTCTGTAAGCAGACTCATCACCATTCTGGATGAGACTGATGACTGTAATGTTGTCTGCAAACTTCAGGAGCTTGACCGAGGGGTCTTTAGAGGTTGGTGTACAGGGAGAAGAGCAGTGGGGAGAGAACACATCCCTGAGGAGCTTCGGTGTTGGTGGAGCGACTGTTTAACATGAATGTCCCCAGTCTCACTAGCTGTTGCCTATCTGTCAGAAAGTTGGTGATCCACTGACAGACAGAGCTAGGAACAGAGAGCTGGGTCAGTTTGGTCTAAAGGGCTGTTGGGATGATGGTGTTGAAAGCCGACCTAAAGTCCACAAACGGGATCCTCAAATAAGTTCCTGTTTTGTCCAGATGTTGCAAGATGAAGTGCAGTCCCATATTGACTGCATCATTCATGGACCTGTTCGCTCAGTAAGCAAACTGCAGGGGGTCCAGTGAGGGTCCAGTGATGTCCTTCAGATAAGCCAGAACCAGTTTTTCAAATGACTTCATGGCAACAGAGGTTAGAGCCACAGGTCTGTAGTTGTTAAGTCCTGTTATCTTGGGTTTCTTTGGAACAGGGATGATGTTGGAGCATTTGAAGCAGGAAGGGACTTTACACAACTCCAGAGATCTGTTGAAGATCTGTGAAAAGATGGGGGGCAGGTGGTCAGCACAGGTTTTCAGACAGACTGGTGTAACACCATCTGGGCCTGGTGTCTTTCTTCTTTTGTTCTTCCTGAAAACCTGGTAAACATTGTCCTCACTGATTTTAAGTTATTTATTTGCCTCAGTGCAGGGGGATGGTGTCTTGTAGTTTTTGAGTGGCTTTCAGACCTTTCCACACTGAAGCTGAGGTATTGGAAATGAACTGATCTTCAAACTTTTAGTTCCTTTTAGCCACTCTAATCTCCTTATTCAGTGTGTCCCTGGCCTGACTGAACAAGACTCTGTCCACATTTCTGTAGGCATCCTCTTTGGCCTGACAAAGATGTTTGAGTTTTGCTGTAAACCATGGCTTTTTTCATTTTTTAATGTAAATAAATAAATAAGTCCTGATAGAAATGCATATATCTCCACAGAAACTAATATTGGATGTTACAGTCTCTGTAAGTTCATCCAGATCGGTGGTAGCAGCTTCAAAAACACTCCAATCAGTGAGGTCGAAACAGGCTTTTAAAGCACACTCTGTTTCGTTGATCCATCTCTTTACAGTCTTTACTACAGGTTTAGCAGATTTATGTTTTTACCTATAATTATAAAACAGTTAATTTTAGACAGATAATTATTAAAACAGTGTCTGAGTGTTGTTGCTCCATCTCTGTTATCTGATCAGCTAATTTTTGCAAGGCTAGGCTAGGCTCACATGCGCTTGCGCTTGCGGAGGAATGTAAACACTAACGAGAATAATTGAGTGAAAATCCCATGGCGAACAGAATGGCTTGCAGTTAATAAAACCTTCCAGATCAGGACAGCACATCTTCTTTAACACAGTTACAACTGTACACCACCTTTCGTTGATGTAAAAGCATGTCCCTTCGCCACGTGATTTCCCCGCTGATTCTGCGTCACAATCTGTTCTAAATAGCTGAAAGCTGGGCAGATGGAGCACACTGTCCGGAATGGCGTCATTCAGCCAGGGTACCATGAAACACAAAGCAGCAGAGTGTGAGAAATCCTTATTTGCCCAGGAAAGAACACAGAGTAAAGATTTGCCAGATGGATGCTTGGCAACGGCGTGCGAAATCCGTACTTCCTGAGCTTGGCGAGCGTGCCAGCTCTCCTGCGAGTCCTGAAACATTTGATCAGCACCACTGCTCCACCGATAACAACGTTCAGCAAAACATCTAAATAATCAAAAACCGGTAGGACACTTTGTGGTGTTTTTTTCTGAATGTTCAGCAGTTAACCCTTGGTGAAACTGATTGAGTATGAAAAACAAATACAGGAAAAGCTAACAAAAACACTAAAACAACTGGAGAGCGAAGCACCTCAGCTGCCATGTGCAGCGCCATAAGCATGTTTTTCACAGCACATATAATCGTTATTTAACAGCACATAGAGTTTTTAACAGCACATATAATCGTTATTCATACTGAGGCCTCAAAAAATATTTGGATACACCTACTTGAAAAGTGTGCTTGTGCATCTTTAGAATACGTGTCACATGGTATTTTGTTGTCTAATGCAATGACACGGATTCATCTTTAATTGTGGCTTAAGAGTCTAAACACTTTTTAAACTATTATTATTTATCTACAAAGAGAATGTATACAATATATGTAAAATTTACATAAGCTCATACCAATAAACGAGGTTCCAACAATGACGGCATTCTTACTGCTGGCGAGAGTCGCGATGCTGTTGGCATCTTCTGGTGTACTGAGGTGAAACACATTTCCCACATCTTTGCCTTTGTAGCTGAGAGGTTTGGGTCTGTAAAATGGAACTTATTCATTAAAATACAAAAATAAAAATAAATGCATTTTTCATTCTTATAAACACTCTTCATAAGTTTGGGACTTAATATTTAATGTTTCTGAAAGATATCAATAGAAGTCTTATTTTTAATATTAAGGCTAATTATTATTATTATCAGAAGCCGTCATGATCCGGAACTCCTTCCGCTTAGCTCTGAGCAAGGGAAACTGTTAAGACTGGGTCTGCCCTTCTCTTTCAGTTCAAGCACAAGCAAACTACTGCTTTGATAGTTGACCCACATACTCAAAAGAACATTTCTACTCTCTACATTACCACAAATGTCAGTTCCCCATCCCTTTTGTGGCAAACTGCCACTCAAAAATCTCAGACCACTTCCCATCCGGCTTCAGGCTTGGAAAGCCATAACCGATGTATCAAGTTGGGTTCTATAAACCATAAAACAAGGTTACTCACTCCAGTTTGCTCTCAGGTCATCTCGCCTCAGAGGTATAATTCAAACTTTGTTACAATTTTCAAACTCTGCTTGCAAAAGGAGCAGTGGAAATGGTTCCTCTAGTGAACAGCAAATTAGGCTTTTACAGCTGTTACTTTCTAGTTCTCAAGAAAGATGGCGGGCTCAAGCCCATTCTTGTTCTCCACTCGCTTATGAGATGACCATTCAATATGTTGACTTTGAAAGCAGATCCTCACACAAATATGGCCCAGGGACTGGTTTTTATCACTGGAACTGAAAGCTGTCTACTTTCACAATCAGGTATCCCCTCATCACAGACCGTTCTTGAGATTTGCATTCGAGGCCATGGTTTGGCCTGCAACTGCAGTGGAAATGCAAACCGAGCCAATCTGCACCGTGCCATACTAAGCCGTGCCAAACCAAGTCGTACCACGCAGTGGAAAAGCGCCATTAGAAAGTATGTTGAGCCCTCTGGCCCATTTCAGCAATCAAAGAAGCTCTTTGTGTGCTTCAGAGGCTGCTCTAAAGGACTTACGGTTACGAAGCAGAGATTCACTGTATAGTGGATGCTATAGCCCTAGTTTATGGCTCTGCGGGCTAACAGTGTCCTATAAGAATGAGGGCCCACTCCACCAGGGAAATGGACTCCTCCTGGGCTTGGTCCAACAGGATTTCTATCGTTGATATCTGTGCGGCCACTGGCTGGCAATCTACCTTCACCAAGTATTATAACTTTGACATCTCTGCCCTCCAAGCATGGATTTTGTCTAAATTTACCTAATGCCCTCTATAAGTGGAGAAGTTTTTTTTTGTAGTCCACAGCCTAAGTGGCTTGGGTCTCATTATTAGCTCATGCATACAGGAGCCCTCAGTATGGGCACTCCGTGGCTAAGCTTGCAGAGCGGCTTCATTCTGCACTCTCTTTAAAGCACCACACAATTGGATGCGTTTCCCATAAGCATGTAACTCAACAGTAAAGACCATTTGAAAGGGAATGCTCCAGTTACTAACGTAACATCAGTTCCCTGAGATAAGGGAAAGAGTGCTGCGTAAGCTGCTGTGCTATAAGGCTACAAGCGAGTAGATGACTGCCATCAGTCGAAAAATTCTGACAAAATGGCGCTCATGGCTGACTTACATAGCAGTCAGCTCCACCACTTTTGGCAGGTTGAAGTGCTTTTGGTTCATACAGCTACACGAACATGAACAAATCAGACTACAGTATCAGAGTAAACAGGAGTTTCCCCATAAGTGTGTAACAGAACACTCATTCCCTTATAGCAGGGAACTGAGTTTATGTTATTAACTGGAGCATTTACCTGCTCCCTGTGGCAATGAAGAGTTTTCGGTACTCCATTTTAAAACCATCCCGAAATGTCACAGTCCGTGTCTTCAGATCTAAAGAGACAACCTGTGAAGAAACATATGGCAATTTGTAACATATGGCAATTATGGCAAAATGTAATATCACGGATTTACACATCAGTTATTTAAACAGTGTCATTTCAGTAACGGTACCAAAAATATAATTGAATACTTGGTGTTTCAAAACACTATTGTATTACCATCTGAAACCATCTCTGTACAATGGTACCACCACAATGTGTAATGGTTAAAAAACAGAGTAGACACATTTATAAATGTTTTCCTCAGTAAATTAAGTAAACATTTCAGGTTAAGTCTTCTCACCTCTTTCTCTAATAGTATCTCTATGTCGTGCATCCGAAAGAAGTCAGATGAGCGCAGCTGAAGCTGCTCAGCTGTGCTCTCTAAACACTGAAGAAATGAGGGATGGGCATTAAATCAATATCATACTTGCTGGATTTTAGCACACATGTGTGGTCAAAATAAAACCTTCTGTTGTAAAAGTATGTTAATTTTATATGGTAAAACTTTGTTCTCATCCTGTTCTATGGACTGTTCTGTGTACAAACCTTACTCAGTTTAGGCCTGTCATAAGGCAGATGTTTGTCCATGGTGCACATCACTATACGATCAGTAAAACCCTCCTGCCTCAAAGTCTCAGCGCAGACCAGACCAGCAGGACCTAGAGAGAACATCGACAGAGGTCAAGAGGAGCATTGTAAGGTGTCATCTTCATCTTGAACTCGAATCTGAATATAAATGCAAGATTTTATTTAATGCTTTGGATCTTATCTTTTAGACTTTATCTTTATTTTTACTTAACCAGTAATTGTATTGTGTTATGTTTAAAGATGGCATGGACCTATCAAGTCTGTTCCAAATGTAGAAATTCAGTAGCTTATCTAGGCTGCCACACATAAAAGAAATACAAAATAAATAAAAAAATAAAATCAGTTTTTGGACTAGAAATAATGTGTGCCTTTCCTTTGGCGTGTGTTGCTTTTGGACAGTGTTTTCTCTACTTCCTGTTGGACTTCTGTAGCTAATCGTAGCTCTGTGTAGCTGTTTTTATTTTTTTCTCTAGAATCTTTATCTAACTATCACACTCTGTTTTTTTAAAGTGATAAAATATAACTTAATTCACACGATATTTCTGATATTATCGATCAATCTTATCAGATTAATTTTGATCGTTCACTTTTATTTTATATCCGTGAGTGCAGTACACCTGGAAAGCGTTAGCACTCGTTAGCTTATCATTAGCGTTTTCATTCGAACCTATCACTGTTTTCTTTTCTCCTCTCCTCTCTCGCTCCAGTTTTTCACAAGTTCATCAAACAACCGCAGTAAGAATATTTCATCAAGCACGGTGAATAATGGCTTCTCCTGCTATTGTTATTTGCACCTCTTGCCACATGTACAGTTTATCTATCTCTGTCGCAAATGAGCGATTCACATGTGATAAATGCAGGGAAATAGTTAGGCTGACAGAGAAGATTTCAGAATTAGAGACACGCATCCAAACTTTAATTGAGGACAGTAAGAATGTTAGGGCTCTAGATACGGCTTTGGATGCGTCTAGCTCAGGGATTCCTGTACATTGTTCGGTTCCGGCAACAGAGCCCCTGCAGCAGGGCAACTGGGTGACAGTGAGGCAGCGTAGTCGTGGGTCAAAACACCGCTCTTCTGTTCCGATCAAAACATTAAACAGGTTCTCCCCACTCAGTGATGCACCCACTGAGAAACCTGATGAAAGTGCTCTAGTTATTGGTGATTCTATTGTATGGAACGTGAATATAGAGACAGCAGCCACCAGTCAAATGTTTACCGGGAGCCAGAGCGCCTGACATCTTGGCAAATTTAAAAGGGCTGGCTAATGCTAAACATAAATACAGTAAGATTGTTAGTCATGCCGGCGCTAATGATGTTCGACTTCGCCAGTCAGAGATCACTAAAAATAACATTAAAGAGGTGTGTGAACTAGCAAGCATGATGTCAGACACTGTAATATGCTCTGGTCCCCTCCCTGCTTACCTTGGTGACGAGATGCATAGCAGATTGTCATCACTCAATGGCTGGATGTCTAAGTGGTGACCACAGAATAACATTGGTTTCATAGACAATTGGACGAGCTTTTGGGGCAGACCTGACCTGTTGAAAAGAGATGGTCTTCATCCCTCCTGGGGTGGCGCCACTCTTCTCTCTAGAAATATGGCAAATAGTCTTAGTGTTTATACTTGACTAACTGGGGCCCAGGTCAGGAAGCAGACAGACTGGCTAAACTGACCGTCTGCTAGCTGCCTCACGTCACAGAGCTCAGTTAATTCTCAGCATATAGAGACTCTTTCACCTAGATATCACACTTTAGAGACTGTGTCTGTTCCCCGAACTAGAAAATACAAAAAAATTGTAAAGTTAAGATTAACAATTTAATTGAGGTTCAACAAATAAAAAACATATGCAATATGGATAAACAAATGATAAAGCTTGGCTTATTGAATATCAGATCCCTTTCTACAAAAACACTTTTTGTAAATAATATTATCACTGATCATAATATAGATGTGCTCTGTTTGACAGAAACCTGGCTAAAACCTGATGATTACATTATTTTAAATGAGTCCCCCCCCCCCCCCCCCCAAGATTACTGTTATAAACATGAGCCGCGTCTAAAAGGCAAAGGGGGAGGTGTTGCTTCA
Organism: Carassius carassius; assembly: GCF_963082965.1. Lineage (NCBI taxonomy): Eukaryota > Metazoa > Chordata > Actinopteri > Cypriniformes > Cyprinidae > Carassius > Carassius carassius. The sequence continues at coordinate 38,324,087 of NC_081758.1, read as the reverse complement.
ATTTATAACAACATTTTCAGGATTTCTCAGAAGGCAGGCTTCAAGTATAACTCGTTTGAAGTAATGGTGCTTCATATAACATTATCCAGAGAAACAAATGTTAATGATAAATCCCCTGTTATGTTTGTACTGGCTACTGTATACAGGCCACCAGGGCAACATACAGACTTTATGGTGATTTTAATATCCATGTTGATATTGAAAAAGATGCATTGGGATCAACATTTATAGACATTCTGAACTCTATTGGGGTTAGACAACACGTTTCAGGACCTACTCATTGTCGAAATCATACTCTAGATTTAATACTGTCACATGGAATTGATGTTGATAGTGTTGTAATTATGCAGCCAAGTGATGATATCTCAGATCATTATTTAGTTTTGTGCAAACTTCATATAGCCAAAATTGTAAATTATACTTCTTGTTACAAGTATGGAAGAACCATCACTTCTACCACAAAAGACTGCTTTTTAAGTTTTCTTCCTGGTGTATCCAAATTCCTTAGCATATCCAAAACCTCCGAACAACTTGATGATGTAACAGAAACTATGGACTCTCTCTTTTCTAGCACTTTAAATACAGTTGCTCCTTTACGCTTATGGAAGGTTAAGGAAAACAGTTTGACACCATGGTATAATGAGCATACTCACACCCTAAAGAGAGCAGCCTGAAAAATTGGGCGCAGCTGGAGGAAAACAAAACTAGAGGTATTTCGTATTGCTTGGCGGGAAAGTAACCTATTCTACAGAAAAGCATTAAAAACTGCTAGATCCGATTACTTTTCTTTTCTTTTAGAAGAAAACAAACATAACCCCAGGTATTTATTTGAAACAGTGGCTAAATTAATGAAAAATAAAGCCTCAACAAGTGTTGACATTTCCCAACACCACAGCAGTAATGTTTACCACACCACAGCAGATTTTAGTTTACTTCTAAAATCGATACTATTAGAGATAAAATTGCAACCATTCAGCCGTCAGCTACAGTATCGCATCAGAGAGTGCACTATAGACCCCCTGAGGAACAGTTCCACTCATTCTCTACTATAGGAGAGGAAGAATTGTATAAACTTGTTAAATCATCTAAACCAACAACATGTATGTTAGACCCTATACCATCTAAGCTCCTAAAAGAGGTGCTTCCAGAAGTCATAGATCCTCTTCTGACTATTATTAATACCTCATTGTCATTAGGATATTTCCCCAAAACCTTCAAACTGGCTGTTATTAAGCCTCTCATCAAAAAACCACAACTTGACCCCAAAGAACTAGTTAATTATAGACCAATCTCGAATCTCCCTTTTCTATCCAAGATACTAGAAAAGGTGGTATCCTTACAATTATATTCCTTCTTAAAGAAAAATGGTATATGTGAGGATTTCCAGTCAGGATTTAGACCGTATCATAGTACTGAGACTGCTCTCCTTAGAGTAACAAATGATCTGCTCTTATCATCTATTCGTGGGTGTATCTCTCTATTAGTTTTATTGGATCTTAGTGCTGCGTTTGACACAATTGACCACAACATTCTTTTGCATAGAGTTGAACACTTTGTTGGCATTAATGGAAGTGCATTAGCATGGTTTAAATCGTACTTATATGACCGCCATCAGTTCATAGCAGTGAATGAAGATGTATCATATCGATCACAAGTGCAGTATGGAGTACCTCAAGGCTCAGTACTAGGGCCGCTACTCTTCACGCTTTATATGTTACCCTTGGGAGATATCATCAGGAAACATGGTGTTAGCTTTCACTGTTATGCTGATGATACTCAGCTCTATATTTCTTCGCGACCCGGTGAAACACACCAATTTGAAAAACTTATGGAATGCATAGTCGATATAAAAAACTGGATGACGAGTAATTTCTTACTGCTAAATTCTGAAAAAACAGAGGTGTTAATTATAGGACCTAAAAACTCTGCTTGTATTAACCTAGAACACTGTCTAAGACTTGATGGTTGCTCTGTCAATTCTTCGTCATCTGTTAGGAACCTAGGTGTGCTATTTGATCGCAATCTTTCTAGCATTTGTAAAACTGCATTTTTCCATCTCAAAAATATATCTAAATTACGGCCTATGCTCTCAATGTCAAATGCAGAAATGTTAATCCATGCATTTATGACCTCAAGGTTAGATTATTGTAATGCTTTATTGGGTGGTTATTCTGCACGCTTAGTAAACAAACTACAGCTATTCCAAAATGCAGCAGCAAGAGTTTTTACTAGAACCAGGAAGTATGACCATATTAGCCCGTTCCTGTCAACACTGCACTGGCTCCCTATCAAACATCGTATAGATTTTAAAATATTGCTTATTACTTATAAAGCCCTGAATGGTTTAGCACCTCGGTATTTGAATGAGCTCCTTTTACATTATAATCCTCTACGTCCGCTACATTCTCAAAACTCAATATCAAATCAGAAAGAATACCAAAATCAACTGCGGGCGGCAGATCCTTTTCCTATTTGGCGCCTTAACTCTGGAATAACCTACATAACATTGTTCGGGAGGCAGACACACTCTTGCAGTTTAAATCTAGATTAAAGAACCATCTCTTTAACCTGGCTTACACATAACATACTAATATGCTTTTAATATCCAAATCCGTTAAAGGATTTTTAGGCTGAATTAATTAGGTAAACCGGAACCGGGAACACTTCCCATAACAGCCTATGTACTTCCTACATCATTAGAAGAATGGCATCTAAGATAATATTTGTCTGTTACTCTCTTATTCCGAGGTCACCGTAGCCACCAGATCCAGTCTGTATCCAGATCAGAGGGTCACTGCAGTCACCCGGATCCAGTACGTATCCAGACCAGATGGTGGATCAGCACCTTGAAAGGACCTCTACTGCCCTGAAAGACAGCGGAGACCAGGACATCAAGAGCCCCAGATACAGATCCCCTGTAAAGAGCTTGTCTCAGAGGACCAGCAGGACAAGACCACAGGAAACAGATGATCCTTCTGCACGATCTGACTTTGCTGCAGCCTGGAATTGAACTACTGGTTTCGTCTGGTCAGAGGAGAACTGGCCCCCCAACTGAGCCTGGTTTCTCCCAAGGTTTTTTTTCTCCATTCTGTCACCGATGGAGTTTCGGTTCCTTGACGCTGTCGCCTCTGGCTTGCTTAGTTGGGGTCACTTCATCTACAGCGATATCGTTGACTTGATTGCAAATAAATGCACAGACACTATTTAACTGAACAGAGATGTCATCACTGAATTCAATGATGAACTGCCTTTAACTATCATTTTGCATTATTGACACACTGTTTTCACTGTAGCAGGAGTGGAACTCTGTACAAGCCTAGAGTGGCTTCGTTCCCTCCTTGCATAGTTTTGTACTTGTACTAAACGTGCTAAACAAATCGTAAACGTAAAAACGTAACTTTTCCTAATGAATGTTGTTCTGTTGCTTTGACGCAATGTATTTTGTTTAAAGCGCTATATAAATAAAGGTGACTTGACTTGACTTGACTTCTGTCATGGCATGTAAATGTACATTTAATAGTACATTATCCAGTTTAGTTACCCATATTTAGATAGACAAAGGCTTTTCACACTTGAAATAGTTAAACCTGGGTCATTCAAAACCTGGGGTAACAATTAATGAATTAATGAATTAATTCTTGAGTATTCACCAGCTTATGTTTCAGCTACACATATAAGCTGTATAAAGGTTTACTACTCAAACATTGTAGGGCGAATTCACCAAATAGTAGGCACACATTATTACAGTGCAAAAACTACATATTACCAGCAATCCAGTTTAACCTCATAATGGCACAGTGCCATGAGTGCTTAAATTAAATCATTGTTATTCTTTACAGAGTAAACCATTTCTGTGTACATTAGACTTATTACAGATTGAACCTTATTTAAAGAAGTCAGCACTATTTGCATGGTGCAACTTTTTTGTCAAAATTTAAGATAAATATCTGTGTATGTTTTTTAAGTATCATGGATTGGAGATTATTCCTGTATAGCAACACAAACAGGGCATGGAAATAAATAACACTTAGTGAATATACCCCTATGTTATTGCATTTAATCTCATTTTATAGCATTATGGCAGCAACCTGATCCAATAATGAGAATGTGGCTGAATCCAGTGCTGGAATTGATGACAGCTGAACATTTTGACATGGCCTTTGACCGCCGCTGAGTCTGAAGGGCCTGTCAGGAAACAGATGATTCCCCACATCACCATTTACAACTGTTGTTAAATATAACTCTCTTTACACACACACTTCAGAGAAAGAGAGACTCTTCACCTGCTTGTCTGCACTTATTATTACCTTCTCCTTTTCGACTCTGACCTGAAATAGTGAGAAAAATGAATTGACTTGACAGATTATTACATAACAGGGATTACGAAAGCACCCCCGCTGCTGACACATACTGAGGTTTATTTTCTCTACTCTGATGAATTATATGCCCTCAGATGTATAAGGAGTATGTATTCCCACTATGTTTTGTCGGGAATATGCTTTTTTTTTTATAGGTCTCATTTACAAATTTTTGCACCTGCGAACATTCTCACACAAAAAGCATGATTAATCAAGTTAGTAAGTAAATAAATAAATGTTTTCTTAATATATGATAATAAAATTATATTTGTATTTATAATTATATTATATTTATATAAACTTACGAATTAATATTTATTTATTAATATTAATAGTATTCATATATTATGAATCATCAATGCAATAAGTTCAAATAAATAAATTAAAAAGTATTATTATTAATATATGCTAATAATATTATATATTATTTATTTTATATGTAAATAAATGCAGATTTATTTTATATAATATGAATATAATATGAGTCCTTACTAAGTTAACACTTATATTGTTTTCTAAATCAATCAAATTTAAAATAAACTCAAACTGCAAATATATTAACATTACAAGCCACATTTTTAGGAAGGCATAGCTTTAAGACTATATTTGTTCTATTTGTTCAGTCTGTAAGAACAAGAGGATGCAGTGAATGTTCAGAGAAGAACTTCAGGAGAGGTTAAAGAGGAACATGTGTTACCTGGAAGGTAGGCAAACTGTCTAGGCCAGGAAAATCCTCAATATCACCAGTAGTGATGTTAAAACATGCCCCATGCCAAGGACATCGCACATGCCCTTTTGACAGCACACCTGGAGGAGAATTGTTTTTAAATACAACTTATTACTGAAAGAACAACCTGTTTTGCTATTTGATAAGGCTTGTATAATAGCAGGGAGTTATAAAGTACTCTGAGAGCTACTGGCTATGGAATGCAGAGGACCAGGAGCGCTCCACAGGACATCCCTCACCTTTGACCAGTGGAGCACCATAATGTGGGCACTTGTGTCCCATGGCAAAGAATTCTCCATGTTCCTTAATGAGCAGAGCACGACCTGCCCCTAAATCCACCTCACGCATTCTGCCAAAAAACACAACACATTAGATCAGCACAGATTTAACATCCAAAACACAAAAAACGGATGCGTTCAAAAATAACTGAAGTGTGTTATTTTTGTGCCACCAAAAGATGGAAAAGAAACTGACATAAAAAAAACCTTTATATTTTAGTATTTTTTGGTTCTTAGCATTGATCCCAATCCATATGTTAGCGTATTCAAAAGGTTGACAATTTTACATTTTAGCAGATCTTCCGGGAAAAGAGATCAAAATATTGCTGATATCATTTCATGCTTATTACCATATGCAAACTTTAGTCCCAAAAATGCTCTATAGAATGAGAATGCCACCAGCTATCAATAATATGCAGAAAACAAACTGTTTTTGTTCTTAATTCTGATGTAAACTAAAGGCTAATAGCTAATTTACTGGCTCAACTTCTTGTTTTAATAGAACTTCTTTAATTTATATATATATAAATATACTATATTATTTAATGGTGTGTTTAAGGCTTTGAGGCCCCATTAAATGAATTTTAAAAAATCATTTGAATTGTTTGGTGTGATGTACTAAAGACATCTATACCGCAAAACTTATATTTACTAAAATAAAATATATATTTATTATTTATTTGATTTATTTTCTTGTTTTTTTTCCTAATGTATTAATATTCTTAACATATGAAATGTAAAATGTATGTTTTTAATTAAATTTTGTAATTTTTTCCTGTGATGGCAAGTCTAAACATTCTACATATAACATGCCGATTTGCTTCTCAAGAAACATGTATTACTTAAACATTCAGTTAAGAAAAGAAAATAGTTCTTAAACATTTTTTGTGGAAAATGTATTTTGTTTAAATCTTTTTTCATTAGCTCTAACTCAAACATGCACTCAAATATACAGGAACATGAAAATTCTGTATTGTATTGAAATCAGTAACTTACTGTCCATTCTCAAGGTCTTTCACATGGCAGACAGACGCCTCTATGTAATCTCTATGTTTGCGCTGTGGCCACAGTGTCATGGTGTCCTCATCTGAACAGTGTCCCATAGATCCATTTGGTCTGCATTCTGAAAATGGACTGGCCTTTCCATTAGGAGACATCAGGTCCACCTCCTTCTCTTTGTCCAAAAGAGTGAGCTCAACTTTGATCTCTACTGCAAAAAAAGAAACAAAAATTTGCTTGATATAAGCACAAGAGAATAACACACAATCACACGATTTTCTCTACTTCAGGAACTTCTAATTGATTTGTTCAGCTAAATTAAAATTTGATCCACAGTCATCTTTAAATATGTTGATAACACTTTATTAATTGTTCTTCAAGTGCACAGGCCTTAAAGGGATAGTTCACCCAAAATGACATTTCCATCATTAATTACTCACCCTCATGTCGTTCCAAACCCGTAAGACCTTCATTCATCTTTGGAACACAAATTAAGATATTTTTAATGAAATCCAAGAGCTTTCTGACCTTACATAGACAGCAATGCAATTATCACTTTCAAGGCCCAGCAAGATAGTAAGGACATCGTTTGACACGCGTTCACAAACTTGCTTGAATGTGGTAATTATGTCGCTGCCTATGCAGGGTCAGAAAGCTCTCGGATTTCAGCAAAAAATATCTTAATTTGTGTTCGGAAGATGAGCGAAGGTCTTAAGGGTTTGGAACAACATAAGGATGAGTAATTAATGACAGAAATTACATTTTTGGGTGAATTAAGTAAGGAATAATTGACGATGGGCCATTGAATTTTTTGAAAAATAATGCACACCCGAGGTGGTGCATTATTTTTCTAATAATTCCAACGGCTCGTCATCGATTATTCCGCTTATTCTACGGTTACCACACCTCAATACATCGATCAGATGATATATTTAAAGGGATTCGTTCGGTTTGTGTACTTAAATCTTTATTGTGAGTAGGATTTTTTTCCGGATCTCATCCAACGCCTCTTTTGCTGTTTCCAAAACATCATTTTAAAGTTGGTTATGGAGGCATGAGCCGTTGATAGCATTCTAATGCAGTTATTAATGAAGTTATTAGAAAGAGAGCGAGAGAGACAGAGACACACAGAGAAAGAAGAGAAGAGAGAGAGCACTTGTGTGAATTAGGCTGCAGCAGCGTCTCTAAACAGCGCTGTTATTACCTCGCTAGTGAGAAATGTCATGTGTATTTACTTTCGGAAATCATCTGTCATGTTGTTGTTTTTGTTAGTCCTGTAATTTAATTTATTACAGCTTCACTATGTGAAGTGATATGGAACTGTAATGCGGTCAGGAGAGCTGCCTGGATCTACCTTTGCCGTGCATTTCCCTGAAAATAATTGCACGCCTCAGAACATTCGCCAGCCAATCAGATTCAAGCATTCAATGGTCCTGTAGTATAAGACGCTATAATTTCATGTCTAATGATTTAGAAATGTAAGTGAAATTGAACCTAATACATAACAAATATAGTGCTATTTCTGTGTAGGAATAGAATTACAAAGCACCATTTTTAATGTCCACATTTTAATGTCTTTATAGAAAGCGACCATTACACCGGTCTCACTCTAGCTTTCTCTCTGTCTTGAAAAATGTGCTGAGGGCCTGCTTCTTATGCCTTAATCACACAGGAATTCACACCTGCTGAGTGAAGCTTAATTAAAATCAATGGAAAATCATGCAAGATGACTTGAGCCGGCAGAGGAAAGAAAAAGAGAGAAAACTCGCCTTGTTTTCAGTGACCGAATTGGGAAAATAACATCTGAAAGATTATTTAGTGGGCATACGTATCTGTAGGGTTCATCAATGAAACCACACTTTCATTCCCTTTTTCAGCCTACAAAGAAATAATCAGTGGACATAAACGATAAGCTTTAAATATAAAGATATGGTGATATATCAGTCATTTGAGCTTCATTTAAGTAATCCAGTGCTTTTTTCTTGCAATTTCGAGTTTATAACCACAATTCAGATGGTGTTTCTTGCAATTTTTGAGAAAAAAGTCAGAATTACCCACTATTTACGAGATGTTAACACACCAATTCAACCTTCGGCTGGAGTTTGATTGACATGCGATCTGAGCAATTAGTGTTAATGACCATTAACACTAAATCTGCCATTTTTGTCCGACAAACACACGGTTCACACGCCGTTTGAACTGAGGCACTACAGCGATCTGTCATGACACATTAAAAGAGCCACAAAATGGTATTGATTGCTTGAAAGTGTGAAAAAAAATTGAAAGCTGAGACTTTATTTCATACAAAAAGTAACCTGCTCTGTCTGTCAGTGTGCTGTCAATGTCCTCTTTACTCTGCAATGTATTTTTCATATATATATATATATATTATTTTTTTTTTTTAAATACATCTTCATATAATATAAAAAAAATCATTACATTACACAATACAATTCAGACATTTTTTAAATGAGGTTTCTTGAAAACAAAAGAAAAGAAAAAATATTTAGTCTTATTTATTTGGTCAGAAAAATACAGTAAAAACAGTAATATTGGAATTGTTATTACAATTTAAAATAACTGTTTTCTAATTTAATAAATTTTGAAATGTAATTTTTTCCTTTGATGGCAAAGCTGAATTTCAGCAGCCATTACTCCAGTCTTCAGTGATCCTTCAAAAATCATTATAATATGCTGATTTGCTGCTTGCATCACCGAACTAATCCTGTTGTTCCGACATGTTGTATGGTCATAACAGAATTGACAGACATGGTAATTTCTTACATAAGCTCCGAAGCACAGCGACTGACTTCAAAAGGCTACAGAGTTACAGTCTAGCTCGGGCCGTTCTGTCTTTCTCTGCACCCTCTGAAATCCAACACCCACAGTCACATTTACAACAGAGTCTTTGGACAGATGAAAGTTTATTCAGAGCCCCCTCCCCCAGACGCCACAGAAGAGAAACAGCGATACATTGTGAAACATTCGAAACCCAACTCATATTCCAATGTCTAATCCTCTTGAACACAGAACAATTAAGAGCATTAAAATTCCACCTGCACTAAAGGAAAGCCACATCACAACAGCAGTCAGGGGCCATGTTAACTGATCTATGTATAAGGTGGAGACACAAGGCGCAATTATTACAGGATTTAATCAACAGGGCACGCTATACAGATTAAGGGTTTTCAATATACTGTAAGTGAGTTCATCACCTGGTTTGGGTTTGGAGAGGCATCCTCCCATGGTGGGCCCAGAGTGAAGCCAGATGGCCCGATGAGAGAGAAGCCCAGGTTGGGTGTTAGCAGAGCTGGGCCGATCAGACTCACAGGGTGGGCCACAGGGCCTGGAAAAGGTGGAAGCAGCGCTGCAGGGGCGATGTTTGGGCCTGTTGGGCCCACAAGGCCATCTTAGAGATCAGCGACTATACATAACACACAGCCTGAGAAAAGACAACATATAATATTTAACTATAATTAGTTATTCACCACTGCTTTGCTATTATTGACTAGTGTTTTGGGGGCTGAGGTGCTGGTTTACTTTTCTAGCCAAACAGCTCTATCAGGTTAGTTTTGCTGGTGAGCAAATAAACCTTACCAGACAAACATTAACCTGCCTAAACCAGTCTGAATCAACATTCAAAATTGTCATTTATTTTCCCCCAGCAAAGCCAAAATTACTTAAAATACATTATGTAATATGACTATGTTCAAGCATCAGAACATAATTTTTTTCTAGCCAAGTTTAGACCACTTTCACTAACTTTGCAGGGGCTACATACAAAGTTAAATTTAACCACACAAACACACTGAAAATACCCAGGTCCATTTTCAGGATTTACCCTTAAATTTACTGACAATATTACTGAATATAAAAAATCCATTTGCATTTTGGTCTGAAGGTCATGTGATGGCCATCTGAAGGTCAAGTTTGGTAAAGACTGGACAAACTTTGCCGGTGTAAAAAACATTCCCATTGAGTCATTGTCCATGACTGATTCGCATGCCAGTCTTTAAACATGCAGCTATTTAGCTGTTGCACAAACAGTCTTCAGATGTTTATGTCAAGGCTAATCAAATGCAAGTGTAGATGATGATGGGAACCCAGCCAGCCAACAAAATGCAACATCAAACGGTTCATATCAACTTGCTTCATTTTATTGCAAATCAAATTTATTTTTATTGCAAATACCCTTGCTAATTTATTATAATGCAAATCAAGAAAACTGCATTTTTTGACATTGATCTATCGTTTCTGTGTCCATAGTGAGCAGGACAGTGCATTCAGAAGTCCCTTTGGAGAAATGCAAGAATCAAGGAGTGGAGCAGGAACACAACTGTTCCTGTCAGATAAGTAATAATAAAGGTCAAGGTTTAATGTTTTTGTTAAAACAATTTCTCATATCCAAGTTTACTGTGACTGAATATATAGATATATTTAAAGCAAAGAATAAGTTTAGACAAAGAAATTGAGTTATAATGGTGTTTGATAGTCAAAAACTAATATGTCTTTGGGGTGTGGGGGGGGACAGACTAAGGAACAACAAAGGGTGTGTGTTTACATATGCATGAGCATGCATCTTAAACACACCAACTCTATTTGTCCTCAGTTTTCCACTTAAAACTTGTTTCAGTTAACCATTTCCCTCACTGACATCTGAATTGTTCTTTCACGGATACTTCTTGTTTCATAGCCTTTAAAGTACTGTCTGTTTACCCACAACATTTTTAGGGATGAAACAGGCTTAAAAATCTAAATCACTGCTTTCAGCCTCATATAACTTGAGCTTAAATGCTTCAGCATCAGGGCCTCAGCGTAAGAGCCACTTGATATTCACATCACACCCAAAGGTCTGTGAAGTGGCGAGTAATAAACCAAAGTTTGCAAATGTTCCACAAACAAAACAGGAGCAGAAACAGAACCTTTAAACCACAAGCTTTGAGTGCTGCTACATTAAATATATTTAATGATCATCTGGTTGTGGTACACCTTTTGAAGCAAATTACATAAAAAGGTGAGCAAGAAATAAAATAAACAGAATTCACTCTCTTGGCACTACATTCTCCTCTCGTCTCTCTCTGATATCTGCCTTGTTGTTTGGTATTTAGAGATGCAGTATGAAAAACACATACTTTTAACAATTCCAAAAGCACGCCTGAAACAAACAGCAAAAAATAGACTGCCTCCCTCTTCCTGCTGGCAGAAAAAAAGCAATTTCTGCTATTCTAGAAAAATTGATGAAAATCTCCATAGCAACTGTGAATCTGTCTAAGCTGTGAACAATGCATTATGGTTTATGGCTTACATGAAGGTAAATAAATTTTATTCCAGTCACGCTCTTGCTCATACCTCTGTCCTTTTACTTTTTATAAGAATATATTGATCAATTACAATAAACCTGCATCTCACTAAAAGCTACTCTACTCATACTCTTAAGGTAGGGTAGGGTGAATCTTAAAAAAGTGTGACATGACGTAATCAAGTATGGTGTCCCATACTCGGAATTTGAACTCTGCATTTAACCCATCCAAGTGTACACACACAGCAGTGAGTAGAGTACACACACACACTTTTTATTTTATTGCATTGCAGTAATGTTAAATAGAGAGGCAAACACACTTAAGTGTCAAAATTACAGTGCAAAACATTTTAAAATAGGTTATACTCAAGAAAAATATAAGTTGGACATGTCCTTGATATGTTGCATTAGATTAATCCATTAATTTACAACATTGTTTGTCTGTTACAGTACTCTTTATTAGCAGAGGCTATTAACAGCACTGCATTGCCACAATGCCTTACTTACATTATAATGAATAGTGTCTCAGCACATTGTTGAATCAACTGCTGGTCTTTCTGGGCAGCAAGCCCTAAATATTTCACTTTTCCCCCTAAAGTAGGTTAATCAGATTTTCAGCCTTTACAACATGCGACACTGGTCTCCTTCTTGCTTACTGTTACATCTGTCCATAAGCCAAAAGCGAAAACTCTTTGTGGTAAACAAGCTGTCAGCCTCACTACCTTCCCTACATGTATATATACAGACATACCAGGAATTATTTAAATAGTAGCACCTAGTAGCAGCTGGGTTATGTAGGCAGTAATAAAGTGCATTATTTCCACATATGAAAGAGTGTGACACGTGACACTGAAGACTGGAGTAATGATGCTGAATATTCTGCTTCGCACAGGAATAAATAACATTTTAAAATATGTTCAAATAGAAGACAATGCTATCAAAATTGTAATATCACACAATATTACTGTCTTTGATCAAATAAATTCAGCCGTGTTGAGCAGAAGAGACTTCTTTCAAAAACAGTAAAAAAATCTTTCTTACCCCAAACTTCTGAACAGTATTTCAGTGTTATTGAATACCAATGTTATTCTGCTACTGATGATATTCTGTATGTCAACTAATGTCACATTTGTAAGGACTTTTAGGGGACACAGTCAATAGTCCATTAAGTCTCAAGAACTAGAGCAGTAATATTTTCTTACAGCAGTGTTCAGGACAAACACTGTCTCCCTCAGGAACATTATTGATCCTATAGACTTTCATTTTCTACTCCTGCTTATCCACCAAATCATTCAGTTGACAGTTGCAAGTTACAGCTCTGCTCACAATACTGCAATGTAGCAGCAAAACTGGCCTAAGACTGCATTATAACAGCAGCTCTGGCCTACCATCTAAAGCCACTTCATTAATACAAGCAACCCCATTCCAAACAAACAGCCTGCAAATGCATTTTCTCTCCTCCTGAAAGCCTTAGAGAGACACACACACACACATAGGTTTGTCACCTGGACTCTGACTGACACGCGAATACAAGGCAGCGCTATACAATGATGTGTTCCACAGTCATGACATTAGCACTGGATGATTTCAGCAACAACGTAACTCCACAGATGGAAGCATGTGTCAGCAGTTAGACTGTAGATATATGACAGCACTGGTTTTATCACACGGTGTCAATCATTCAGAAAACTCAAGAAAACAAACAACACAACAGTGTGCCATTCAGAAATGAACTGAGAATTAAATTAGCAGAAATTCATATAACTGCAATAAGTGTCATTTTTAAATAGAAACTTTGAGTGACCACTTGTCAAACCTTGTCTGGAAGTTGTAAAAAGTTTAAAAAGTCTTGAAATTTTTATTTTTATTTTTTTAAGAAATTAATGCTCAAATCAAAAAAAGATGCATTAAATTGATCAAAACTGACAGTTAAGACATTTAAAATGTTACAACTTTAACTTTCTTATCATCAAATAATCATGAAAAAGTCATTGTGGTTTCCACAAAAATATAAACATAAACACTGATGATAATAAAATCAGTATATCAGAATTATTTCTGGAAGATCGTGTGACACTGAAGACTGGGGTAATGATGCTGAAAATTCTGTTTTGCATCACAAGAATAAATTACATTTAAAAATAGAAATGTTAAAATGTAATAATATTTCACAATATTGATTTTATATATATAAATATATATATATATATATATATATATATATATATATATATATATATATATATATATATATTTTTTTTTTTTTTTTTTTTTTTTTTTTTAATAAATCAGCCATGGTGGATATTAGATTCCTTTAGAAAAACATTGAAAAAATCTGACTGATTCCACTGATTCTGTATTCATTTTTTTAAATACACTTCTTTGTATTTGGGAAATAACTTTAATTTTATGGATCAGGGAGAAAGAACACGCCATTTCCCATAATCTATTACCTGTATTGAATTTCTTTGAAGTGTTCAGTATATATTCCACTTCCTGTCATTCCAATTCAACTTCAATTTTCTCATGTTTCTCATTTAATACATCCAAGGTGACAGATCCTCTCAAAACCACCAAACAAGTAACCTCTGCACATTAAAAACATCCTTTGCAATGTTTTATTGACCAGCATCTAAGAAAATCACAAGGGGAATGTGATGCTCAAACAAAAGATTGCAGAAGATTTCAACATTCCCTAAGTAAAAAAAAGTGTCTTCTGGTTAAACATTAGGCCATTTGCCCTGATCACAAGAAGATAAAGTGTCTCCTGATCAAAGGAAGATAAATCAGAGTGTCAACACCACTGATCTATAATATATATAGATCAGTGGTCAACACTCACAACAAAGCAGAACCACAACTTAATGTTTGACAGTCTTCACCCTGCTCTCTCCTGTTTCCATTCTATGATATTTGTCACTAGTTTTATTCCACAACACAGTTAACCAGCTGCACTGCAGTCCAGATGTTTGATCAACATGCTGTGGGAATACAGGCAAAGCATCAAAGCATTGTTTGAGTGTTTACACCAGAACATTTGCATGTACCCTCAATCAGGGATGCCATACTGTAAGCAGTTCCTGCATGTATTTAGATGAATGGTTGGGCTGTACGAGCAAACAATGACGTGTTTGCACTTAGATAAATCATTTAGAGGCTTAAGTATCAGGAAACAGCAAACTGATATCTC